>NC_069361.1:78530757-78833787 GCF_021730395.1 Mercenaria mercenaria | reverse complement strand
ATGCCAATACAGCATCTTTGCATGAACAAACAAGAGAACCATGATGGTCCTGAATCGCTCACCTCTTCCCACATGACCCAGTTTTGAGTATGACGTCGTTTTTTCTATTATTTGAAATAGTGACCTAGTTTTTCAGCTCATGTGACCCAGTTTTGAACTTGACCTAGATATTATCAAGATAAAAATTCTGACCAATTTTCAAGAAGATCCATTGAAAAATATGGCCTCTAGAGAGGTCACAAGGTTCTTCTATTATTTGACCTATTGACCTAGTTTTTGAAGGTAGGTGACCCTGTTTTGAATTTTACCTAGATATCCTCAATGTGAACATTCTCACTAATTTTCATGAAGATCTCATGAAAAATATGGCCTCTACAGAGGTCACAAGGTTTTTCTTTTTTTATACCTACTGGCCTAGTTTTTTAAGGCACATGACCCAGTTTCAAACTTGACCTAGATATCATCAAGGTGAACATTCTGACCAATTTTTATGGAGATCCATTCACAAGTATGGCCTCTAGAGAGGTCACAAGGTTTTTCTATTTTTAGAAATACTGACCTAGTTTTTGACCGCACATGACCCTGTTTCGAACTTGACCTAGATAACATCAAGATGAACATTCAGACCAACTTTCATACAGATCCCATGAAAAGTATGGCCTCTAGAGAGGTCACAAGGTTTTTTTATTATTTGATCTACTGACCTAGTTTTTTAAGGCATGTGACCCAGTTTCAAATTTGACCTAGATATCATCAAGGTGAACATTCTGACCAATTTTTATGGAGATCCATTCACAAGTATGGCCTCTAGAGAGGTCACAAGGTTTTTCTATTTTTAGACCTACTGACCTAGTTTTTGACCGCACATGACCCTGTTTCGAACTTGACCTAGCTATCATCAAGATAAACATTCAGACCAACTTTCATACAGATCCCATGAAAAATATGGCCTCCAGAGAGGTCACAAGGTTTTTCTATTATTTGACCTACTGACCTAGTTTTTGATGGCACGTAACCCACTTTCGAACTTGACCTTGATATCATCAAGATGAACATTCTGACCAATTTTCATGAAGATCTAATGAAATATATGGCCTCTAGAGAGGACACAAGGTTTTTCTATTTTTAGACCTACTGACCTAGTTTTTGACCGCACGTGACCCAGTTTCAAACTTGACCTAGATATCATCAAGATGAACATTCAGACCAATTTTCATACAGATCCCATGAAAAATGTGGCCTTTAAAGAGGTCACAAGGTTTTTCTATTATTTGACCTACTGACCTAGTTTTTGATGGCACGTGACCCAGTTTCGAACTTGACCTAGATATCATCAAGATGAACGTTCTGACCAATTTTCATGAAGATCTTGTGAAATATATGGCCTCTAGAGAGGTCACAAGGTTTTTCTATTTTTAGACATACTGACCAAATTTTTGATGGCACGTGACCCAGTTTCGAACTTGACCTAGATATCATCAAGGTGAACATTCTGACCAATTTTCATGAAGATCTTGTGAAATATATGGCCTCTAGAGAGGTCACAAGGTTTTTCTATTTTTAGACCTACTGACCTAGTTTTTGAAGGCACGTGACCCAGTTTCGAACTTGACCTAGATATCATCAAGATGAACATTCTGACCAACTTTCATAAAGATCCCATGAAAAATGTGACCTCTAGAGTGGTCACAAGCAAAAGTTTACGGACGCACGCACGCACGCACGCACGCACGACGGACACCGCGCGATCACAAAAGCTCACCTTGTCACTTTGTGACAGGTGAGCTAAAAATAACTGGAGTGACAGAATGTCACAGTATATGCCCATCATGTAGATATTCAGTAAAACATATTCTGTATAAGTTTAGTAGACAGTAAACCAAAACAATGACATATCCAATTCTAACAACAAGGTTAAGTTTCAAGAATAAGCTATTTATAGTAGCAACAAATGGAAGTGTTTTGTTTTTCTAAGTCCACAAAAAACAAGTGAATGAAGTATTGCCATGCAATACAAAGTCCCCTACTGGAAGACACCTAATTTTTTCTACTGCAGTATAACATAATGAACTGATATCTGTCAATGATGTATAAACAATATTGTACTACATATACAATATGTTATAACATTATAACAACACACTTGGATTAAAATGTGCATATATAAAAACCCACAGTTGTTTTCATATTGAATTTTTTTGGCTGATTATAAAAATGTTATCATGTAAGTTATTTATAGTAACAACAAAGGGAAATTAATCTTTAAAAAAAAAAAAAAAAAAAAAAAAAAAAAAAAAAAAAAATTAATAATGTAAGTCCACAAGAAACTCTTTACCAGGTAGAGATAGGTCAAAATACACCTAAAAATTGGATGTAACATGCATGCTGTACCACAGAAAAGTGGTCTCGATTTTTCTCTACTGCCAGTAATAAAAAAGTTACAATAAAATCTATTTATAGTAATAACAAAGGGATGTAATTCTAAAAACAAGGGTGCCTCATGGTGGTGAACATTTGGTCCAAGTTACATCAAAATCCCTCCATGCATGAAGAAGAAATGTTCCATACAAAGTCATTCTTGAATTTGACCTTTGACTTCTAAATATGACCTTGACCTTAGACCTAGGGACCTGGTTCTTGCGCATGACATGTTGTCTCATCCAGGGGAATATTTGTGCCAACTGATATCTAAATCCTGCTTTGCATGACAAAGTTATAGACCGGACAGGAAAAAAATCCTCTTGACCTTTGATCTCAAAGTGTGACCTTGACCTTTAAGCTAGGGTACTGGGTGTTGCGCATGACATGTCGTCTCATCATGGGAAACATTTGTGCCAAGTAATATTAAAATCCCTTCATGGATGGCAGAGTTATGGACGGGACAGGAAAAAAACTCTGTTGACCTTTGACCCCCAATTGTGACCTTGACCTTTGAGCTAGGGGTCCGGGATTTGCGCATGACACGTCGTCTCATCATGGGGAACACTTGTGCTAAGTAATATTAAAATCCCTTAATGAATGTCAGAGTTATGGACCGGAAACAGACCCTGTTCATGCTATGTTAACATTTGACTGCTAAGTGTGACCTTGACCTTTGAGCTAGGGGTCTGAAAGTTGTGCATGACATATCGTCTTATTATGAGGTACATTTGTGCCAAGTAATATTAAAATCCCTTCATAGATGGGAGAGTTATGGACCGGACAGGAAAAAAACCTTGTTGACCTTTGACCTCCAATTGTGACCTTGACCTTTAAGCTAGGGGTCCAGGTTTTGCGCATGACACGTCGTCTCCTCATGGGGAACATTTGTGCCAAGTAATATTAAAATCTCTTCATGGATGGGAGAGTTATGGACCGGACAGGAAAAAAGCCCTGTTGACCTTTGACCTCCAATTGTGACCTTGACCTTTGAGCTAGGGGTCCGGGATTTGCGCACGACACATCATCTCATCATGGGGAACATTTGTGCCAAGTAATACTGAAATCCCTTCAAGGATGGGAGAGTTGTGGACCGGACAGGAAAAAAGCCCTGTTGACCTTTGACCTCCTATTGTGGCCTTGACCTTTGAGCTAGGGGTCTGGGATTTGCGCATGACACGTCGTCTCATCATGGGGAACATTTGTGCCAAGTAATATTAAAATCCCTTCATGGATGACAGAGTTATGGACCGGACACGAAATTGCGGACGGATGGAATGACGGAATGACAGAATGACGGAATGACGGAAAGACGGAATGACGGAAAAGAGCATTCCTATAGTCCCCAAAACTGGTTTTCAACCAGTAGGGGACTAAAAAACTCCTTACAAAGTAGAGATACCTTACAATACACCTAAAATTTGAAAGTAACATCTATGTTGTACCACAGAAAAGTGGTCTTGTTTTTTCCATACCTTCAATTATAAAAATTTTAATTTATTTGTTGGGTTTAACATTGCACCGACACACAGGTCAAAATGGCGACTTTCCAGCTGTGATGGTGGAGGAAGACCCCCAAGGTGCCCCTCCATGCATTATTTCATCACGAGCCACCACCTAGGTAGAACCACCAACCTTCCGTAAGCCAGCTGGAGGGCTTCCTCACATGAAGAATTCAACGTCCCAAGTGAGGCTCGAACCCACATCGAAGAGGGGCAAGTGATTTGAAGTCAGCGACCTAAACCAATCAGCCACAAATGCCCCTTTCAATTATAAAAAAGTTACAATATAAGTTGTTTTTGGCCTCTAAGTGTGACCCTAACCTCAGAGCTAGGGGTCTGGGTCTTAAACATGACACAACATCTCACTATGGTAAACATTTATGCCAAGTTATTTCAAAATCCCTTCATGGATGGCAGAGTTATGGACCTGACATGAAACAGACCATGTTAACATTTGACCTCTAAGTGTGACCTTGATCTTGGAGCTAGGGGTCTAGGTGTTGCGCATGACACATTGTCTCATTTTGGTGAAAATTTACGCCATGTAATTTCAAAATTCCTTCATGGATAGCAGAGTTATGGACCAGACATGAAACATGACTCTATTAACCTTTGACCTCTAAGTGTGACCTTGACCTTGGAGCTAGGGGTATGGGTCTTGCGCATGACAAATTTTCTCATTATGGGGAACATTTATGCCAAGTTATTTCACAATCCCTTTGTGGATGGCAGAGTTATGGACCAGACATGAAGTGTGATGGACGTTAGGAAGGACAGAAGGATGCTCACAGTATAGTTCTATGTCCCCCTTTTTATTCCTCGAAAAAGGAGGGGGACAAAAACACATACAGCCCCATGTTGATATCTTTATATTTACTCAACACTGAAATTCTAAATAAAATGACACACATATGGAATATTATTCTTATATTTCTGTTGTATTATTTTCAAAATTCTTCCTGAACAAATATAACATAAAACTTTTGAGTCAACATTTCCAACTTTCATTTGAAAACTGGTAATACCAACCTTTTCCACACAGCAGACTAGCAACAACAGCTTTATGGAGCATCAAAGATTTTTCACTTCTACAATTTTCAGCAGTATATCTGGTGAAATGGTAAGCTGACCACCAACTCTCCCTCACTGTCCAGCAGTCTTGTATCACCAACATTTCACTTTCAGATCTACAAAAGATTTCAACAAATCTTCAAACTGAAATTATTTCCTTAAAAAAAATAAAGGTCATTGCTCATACTTTATTGTCTGGCTTTGCTATATCCAGACCAGACTGTTCATGTTTGTTTTTTGTTTTCAACCATATTACCACAGACTATTGTAATATTAACTTTACAATTGAAAACAAGGGCTGTCACTACAGGTGACAAATGCCACAGAAGCGTGCCCAAGAATGTTACAGTTGTCTCTGCAAAAAAATCACACATCATTTCATGACCTTGACCTTGACCTTGACCCAAGCAACCCGGGTCATGAATGTGACACACCTTCCCAATATTTTTAACATTTGAGTCAAATTATTTTCAAGTTGTGACCTTGACCTTGGAGCAAGGGGTCTGGGTCTTGTGCTTGACACGTCGTCTCATTATGGGGAACATTTATGCCAAGTAATTTCAAAATCCCTTCATCAATGGCAGAGTTATGGACTGGACATGAACCAGTTAACCTTTGACTTCTAAGTGTGACCTTGAAGCTAGGGGTCTGGGTCTTGCGCAAGACACATCGTCTCATTATGGTGAACATTTATGCCAAGTTTTTTAAAATCCCTTCATGGATGGCAGAGTTACAGTCCGGACAAAAATTTACACAGACGGATGCAAACATGCATGGACACACAGATGGACAGTGTGGTTTTAATATGCCTACCTTCAGGGCCATAAAAGAAATCTGAATGTCTGTGCAACAGTTACTGAAGAATCATTTCCATAGAGAAATGTAACGTTTCTCTAGCTGAAGGCAAGTCTAACATTTAAGGAGCAGAAAACTTGCACGTACAGACATCACCATGATAACATGACATTGTCTGCTTCTTTTTTCTTTTACAAATGCAGTGCACACAGACACAGCTTGTTACTTCTTTCCATACCAGCTGATACCTTTCTCCATGCCTGCAAATAGCAGTTTCTATGTCCAGTAGAAACCTGTTTAAATTCCAGTAGATACTTTACAATTTTATGCCAGCAGATAATCCCCACTTCCATACCAACAAGTAACTATTTGTCCATGACAATAAATATACAGACTTTTAATATATCCATTTCCATGCAAGCAAATAAATTGTTGTTCCTATACAAGCAAATACACTAGTTTCAATGCCCTCAGATATATGTTTTATATTGTATCATGTGACTATTCTCAGTGCTGCAACGTTTCACATTTTTACATTTCTATGCTAATAAATTTATATTCATTGGGGCTAATTCTCATGTATTTAGTCCACATGAAAATTCTTCGAAAGCTGAAATCCATGAATTCGTATCAGCACAAAAAGACACTCTGATTAAAACCATGATATTTCATGTCCATGACAAACAACTTCACAGTATCCATGCATCTGTTTAGCAGTAATTCAGAAGCAGAAATATAAATTTTAGCGGTCAGCAAGCACACACCAGATCAAATACTCAAGTCTAGATCAGTAGTGTGTTAAACATCACTTGTTTTGGGGTTTCAAGCAACAATTTTGGTCACATGGTGGCTTCAAGCTGATAATATTTCAGGCACAGGTGAAAACCATCAGAATTCTTTCTCATGTGAAGAAAATCTACATCCTAAGTGAGGATTAAAACCCACTACTCTAAGGGGCAAGTAACTGAAAGTCAGATGTCTTTACCACTACAAAATGGAGGTATTACTACAATTTAAAAACAAAACATTCACCTCTGCTTGTAAATTTTCTTTAAACATTTAGACATCATTCTCCATGGTTGTTCAATGGCTTGCCAACATGAATAATCCAGTAGGTTGAATAAGAGTGGCACTGCAGAACAAATATCACCATCTGAAAGTATACATTTTTATTTGAATGAAGGATGCTGTAAGACAGCATCCTATCCTGCCAGAAGAATACCTTTGTCATCATGTTTTCATACCTGTGAAAGTTTTAAGATAAATCTACTAAGTGGATAATGGTAAGTTTGTCACCCATAATATAACTTTATACACATACATAGGTCATAAACCAGACAAAAAGCCAACACAGACAGGTGCCTCTAAAACCTGTTTGAAGTAGAATGGTTTTTAAATCTTTTAAGGTTTTCTTAGGTTTAGCAAAAAACAATTACAACAACAAGCTCAAAATTCATTGTAAGTGTTCTTCCAAAGACTTTTCGAACTTTTTCAAGGACTGAAACCTAAATCTGAACAAATTTTAGTAACTTTTTCCAACAAGAGGGCCAAGATGGCCCTAGGTCGCTCACATGAATAACACACCATAACAGTGTAAACATGTTTTACCTAGCGATTTCATTAACACAAATATTCTGACCAATTTTCATTAAGATTCGACCAAAATTGTGGCTCCTTGAGTGTAAACAAGCATTTTCATTGATTTGACCTAGTGACCTAGTTTTTTACCCCACATGATCCTGATTCAAACTTCTCCAAAATTTCATGAAAACAAACATCTGACATAGTTTCGGGAAGATTGGAGCAAAAAAGTGGCCTCTAGAGTGTATACAAGCTTTTCCTTTAATTTGACCTAGTGACCTAGTTTCTGACCACACATGACCCAGATTTGAAATCATCCAAGACTTCATAATAACAAACATTCTGACCAAGTTTTTGGAAGATAGAATAAAAAATGTGTCCTCTAGGATGTAAACAAGCTTATTCTTTGATTTGACCTGGTGACCTAGCTTTTGACCCCACATGACCCAGATAAAAATGCATGCGATATTTTATGCAGATAAACATTCTGACCAAGTTTCATGCATATCAAATGAACAAGAGTGGTAACAAGCTTTTCCCTTGATTTGACCAGATGACCTACATTGTAGTTTTTGACCCCATATGACCCAGTTTCGAACTTGGCCTAGGAATCATCAAGATAAAATTTTGACCAAGTTTTAGGAAAATATAGTCATAAATGTGGCCTCAAGTGTTAACAAGTTTTTCCTTTGATTTGACTGCGTGACCTAGTTTTTGACCCCATATGACCCACTTTTGAACCTGGCCTAGAATTCTGACCAAGTTTCATGAAGATAAATATGGCATCTAGGTTGTTAACAAGCTTTTCCTTTGATTTGACCTAATGACCTAGTTTTTGACCTGACATGACCAAGTTTCCATCCAGACCTAGAGATCATTAAGATAATCATTCTGTGCAAGTTTGTATCAAATCAAAGCATAAATGAAACCTCTATATGGCTGAAAGGGCCAAAATAGAAAATTTATCTCTAGAACCCAAGACAGAATCTAGCCAGTTTTCGAAAGGAACCAAGATCTTATTGTGACTTAACTTGTGCGCAAGTGTGGTTAAAATCAAATATAAAATGTCACTTCTATCATGTTCACAAGGTAAAAATTAACAACTTTTGGCTCTTTCAAGGGTCAGTCTGGGGCCGTAACTCCGGAACCTATGATTGGATCTGACAGATTCATCATAAAATCCAAGATTTATTGATGTTAAAAATATTTTACAAGTTTGTATCAAATCAAACCACAAATGAAGTAAAAAGCCAAATTAGCAAATTTTGGCCCTTTAATGGGCCATAACTATGGGACCCATGATGGTATCTGGCCAGTTTTCAAAAAGAACCGAGATATTATGCCAATACAAGTTGTGTGCAAGTCTGATTAAAGGTCCAATACTAAGGAAAGTGAACATTTTAATTTCTTTTAAAAAGCACAGAAACTATTTCATTTTATTGGAAAATGAAAGTTGGTATGTAGAAATTCGAAATAAATCGCAGTATATGTACAATTATTTTTCTATGAAATATGAAGAAAGTTAAAAAGACCTGGGGGGTCATTCTGTCGATTCATTGAAATTTCAACATAATACACATACATTTCTTTGAGTTCCAAAGACCTTCTGTAAATTTTGACCTGCCAATCTTCATTATTTAGTGTCTTGCAGAAGTCTATGCACTGGCTATGAAAAAAATTGCCAACTCACTTTCCCTTAGTAATGGACCTTTAAAGCTGATTGCAGAATGTGGTCTCTATCGTGTTCACAAGCCAAAAATTGCAAATTTTGGCCCTTTAAAGGGCCATAACTCTGGAACCCATGCTGGGATCAATCCAGTTTTCTAACAGAACCGAGATATTATGCCAATACAAGTTGTGTGCAAGTTTGATTAAAATCGATTGCAAAATGTTGTCTCTATAGTGTTCACAAGAAATTGTGGACAGACAACGGCGGATGGACGGACAACGGATGGACGACAATGGGCGGTCACAAAAGCTCACCCTGTCACTATGTGACGGGTGAGCTAAATATGATGTTATAATAGAAATTGCATTCTATGTAAATTGAAAAAAACAAGAGCTGTCTCCATAGGATGACCTTTGAGCTACGGACCTGGGTCTTGCGTGCGACACGTCGTCTTACTGTGGTACACATTCATGCCAAGTTATTTGAAAATCCATCCATCGATGACAAAGATATGGACCGGACACGTCAATCAATGCACTATCCTTTAACATCTAAGTGTGACCTTGACCTTTGAGCTACGGACCTGGGTCTTGCGCGCGACACGTCGTCTTACTGTGGTACACATTCATGCCAAGTTATTTGAAAATCCATCCATCGATGACAAAGATATGGACCGAACACGCCAATCAATGCACTATCATTTAACGTCTAAGTGTGACCTTGACCTTTGAGCTACGGACCTGGGTCTTGCGCGCGACATGTCGTCTTACTGTGGTACACATTCATGCCAAGTTATTTGAAAATCCATCCATCGATGACAAAGATATGGACCGGACACGTCAATCAATGCACTATCCTTTAATGTCTAAGTGTGACCTTGACCTTTGAGCTACTGACCTGGGTCTTGCGCACGACACGTCGTCTTACTGTGGTACACATTCATGCCAAGTTATTTGAAAATCCATCCATCGATGACAAAGATATGGACTGGACACGAAAATTGCGGACAGACCGACAGACGGTTCAAAAACTATATGCCTCCCTTTGGGGGCATAAAAATGTGATGCGTACTAATGGGAAGCCATTCCTTTTATAAAACTAGAGGGTCAGACATTGAGCATGGACAGTTTTTACCTTAGGGCAATAATTTGGACAATTATGGTAGAGTCACACCCTTATATCACACGCCAAATATCAAAGCTCTAGAGAGAAAGATTTTTAAAGTCTGATAGCTGAAAACCTATTCCTAACCAAAAAGTCCCATATGTTCAATGAACCAGAACCATTTGAACAACTTTAAAAGAGGGCTACCCAGAGATCATTTGTGTAAAGTTTCATCGAAATCCAATCAGTAGTTTTGGAAGAGATGTGTTGATGAAAAGTGGCCACGCCCTCTGGCGGCCATGTTTTTTAATGAATCAAAAAATTTTCAACACCATTTGTAGAAGGTCACACAAGGACCATTTGTGTAAAATTATTTTAAAATTGGGCTAACAGTTTTATACAAGAAGTTTCTACTACAGTCTAACCTGTAATAACTGTCACCTCTGATCAGCAGTCATTTTATGACGCCCCCCTCACCCCCTCAGATTTTCCTCTATTTCATCACTTTATTCAGCGGCCACCTCCCATCCGCGGTCAGCGGCCAACGGAATTGCCTCTAGACCGCCGTATTTGACCCACACCTTCTAACACCTATGTTATTTGACAAATCAAAATAATTTGAACAATCTTGGTAGAGGGTCACACAAGGACCATTTGTGTAAAATTATTTTAAAATCGGGCCAGCAGTTTCATACAAGAAGATTTTTTTAATTTCCACTATATACATGTATGGAAAAGTGACCACGCCCCCTGGCGGCCATGTTTTTTGACTAATTGGTATAATTTGAACAAGCTTGGTAGAAGGTCACACAAGGACCATTTGAGTAAAATTTTTATAAAATTGGGCCAGCAGTTTCTAACAAGAAGATTTTTAAAGTTCTTACTATATACATGTAGGGAAAAGTGACCACGCCCTCTGGCGGCCATGTTTTTTGACAAATCAAAATAATCTGAACAATCTTGGTAGAGGGTCACACAAGGACTATTTGTGTAAAATTATTTTAAAATTGGCCCAGCAATTTCACACAAGATTTTTTAAATTTCCACTATATACATATAGGGAAAAGTGACCACGCCCCCTGGCGGCCATGTTTTTTGACTAATCGGTATAATTTGAACAATCTTGGTAGAGGGTGACATAAGGACCACTTGTGTAAAATTATTTCAAAATCGGATTATTGGTTTAGGAAGAGCTGTCGTCTGAAGATTTTTCTATTTTTAGCTATGGCGACCCCTATGTGCAACCAAGCGGAACCGTTTGAACAATTTTGGTCGAGGACCAAACAAGGAACATGTTTTCTTCAAAATCCATTCAGTGGTTTTGAAGGAGATGTTGTTTAAACACAATTGTTGACGACAGACCGACAACTTGACGGACGAACAGATGGACGCACGACGGACAAAGCCTGACAACAATACCTCACCATGAGCACTGTGTGCTCAGGTGAGCTAAAAAACAAAACCAGAAAATTGGTATCATTTCGGTTCAATGTGTCACTGACTGAAAATCTTAAAAGGCTTTCCCTCTTGGAAACCCAATCTTTATATTTACACTGTGAAATACAAACAGCCAGATATTCCCAAAAAATAATACTTCTTATAATAAATAATGACCTCATCCTTTCAACTGGCCCCTCTAAAATTAAGTGTTGCACATCCTGCATAGCAGGTTATTATATCCAACTATGGTGCATTTCAAATAATGGGCAAAAGACACTTGTTTCTGATTGTTTGACCATCCCTTAATTTTGCCTCATAGATGCCATAATTTCATTTCTTTCTACAACTTAAAAAGTCATGAATATTCAGTTGTTTTTACTGTTACCAAGTCACCTGTAGCTTGTTAACCTCCATCTTGCTTAATTTCTAAAATGGATTGGTCCATCATTCAATTTGGGCAGTACCAATTATTATTCAAAGGGGTGTTCAATGAAAATTTACTGACTGAATAGCCAACAGTGCAGACCAAGATCAGCCTGCACATCTGCGCAGGCTGATCTTGGTTTGCACTGGTCACAAAGGCAGAATCAGTTAACGCCAGCAGGCAAAAGGTTAAAAGTGTTAAAGTTTTATTAAAAGCACAAAAAGGTGTTCACAAAAGAGTGCCCAGATCAACAAACAGTCAGCCTTTAAATATTACATTTATAATTGAGCCGTGCCATGGGAAAACCAACATAGTGGGTTTGCAACCAGCATGGATCCAGACCAGCCTGCGCATCCACGCAGTCTGGTCAGGATCCATGCTGTTCGCTAACAGTTTCTCTAATTCCAATAGGCTTTAAAAGCGAACAGCATGGAGCCTGACCAGACTGCGCGGATGCGCAGGCTGGTCTGGATCCATGCTGGTCGCAAACCCACTATGTTGGTTTTCTCATGGCACGGCTCATACGTGTAATATAATATTACACAGAAATTATTATATAACAATAAAAAATCAAAACAAAATTCTAACCTATCTAGCCTACAATTTATTGTCAATTTAAATGTAAACAATTTGTTTTTTTACGTATTACTTTAGACATAGTTGACCATTAGCTGCCTTTCATCAAATTAATTAGGCAAGTGCATCTTTGTTGCTTCTCCTCTAAATACTTGTGGTGGTCAATGAGATAGTCAATAGGACACTTACAAGTAAGTACACATCTAGTGAGCCTCTTGTAACTTCAAACCATTAATATCTGTCCTTAATCTAGCTAAATAACTATTAGCTTTTCAGGTCCACTATCTTCAAAATTACAAGCAGCAGGAAATGTACTACCTCTACAAGCATGATTTATCCATACACTTATAAAGAAATACACAATTTCTATACTAATTTGATGTTTATTTTGAGAATTCACTTGCCACCAACAGGCTAAACGTTAATTAAAGAGATAATTCTTCATTTATCAATTAAAAATGCATAGTGGTTAAAGAAAAGATGTTCTTTATAAGAAATTGCGGACGATGGGTGGCGGACACCTATTTCAGGCTTATAATGGCAGTCAATCATCGCAGCATTTTTTTCTGGATTTCATTCCAGCATTTACATATACTATGCAAGTAAGGCTAAGCTGAACAACATTTACTTTTTTTTTTGGCCTAAGCATCAACTTCTCAAGTTATTTTACAGCAGAAACGTCAAAAACCTCTAAAAACAAATGAGTCTTTCATCAGTTCAACTTCAAATTTAGTTTTGTTTTTTTTTTGTTTTGCTTTTTTTATTGTTACAAAACAACATAAAGCACAGAAAATGGTAGATCTTATTCCAGTTCTGGAAATTCTGCTCATTTCTTTTTGTGTTACAGCTTCAGGTAGATCTGGAGTGAAAACAAGAACAGCAAAAAGACTGACTAATGTTGAAAATAGACTGGATACAATCACTGCTGACATCTCAGTATTCAGGCTTGATATCAATGACATATGGAGCACAATGGACATGTTTAATGAAACTGTCTGCGAAACAAAAGATGCTCCTCCAACATCTTCAGGAACAGTTGAAAAAGAACCAAAGGAGAGAACTGAAAGGATTTACTCAGCATTACAAAAGGAGAAGCAGTATTCAAGAGATTTCATGGCAGGCATGGGCAAAAATCTCATGGATTTTAAAAGTGAAACAAACATCAAGTTTCGTCAAATGATTGAAATGGAGGAAGAAACACAAACAGAATTATATGACAAAGTTGAAATACTACAACAAAAATTTGATAATGCAGTCAATGAAATAAATGCAGAATACACATTATTATTCAAAGAAACAAAACAGCAGCTGCAGGATTTAACTATATCTTTTTCAAAGATAACAAAGTCTTTAGAAACAGATCTTGACAAATGTAATAAGTTGCAAGAAGAAAATAGGAAGTGCCAGTTGACAATCACGGACAGAGATAATGTAATAAATAAATTAAAATCAAAGCTACAAGATGTTGACAATATAACTGTTCAGCTGCAGAAAAATATCCAGGAGTTAGAAATGAGGTGCCCAACAGGATGGCACAAGCATAAGCACTCTTGTTATTTCCTTAGCAGTTCCACTGCAACATGGGACAATGCTATGAACTGGTGCAAAAGAAATGGAGGCCAACTTGTTGAATATTCCGACAGAGGCGAACTAAAATTCATAGTTGACCTGGTTAAAGTAGTAAGCAACTGGGATAATAACATATGGACTGGGTTTTGGACAGGAGCAGATGACACTAAGCATGAGGGCCGATGGAAATGGAGTAAAAGTGGAAAAAGTTTCACATTTACAAATTGGAAGGCACATCAACCAGACAATGGATCTGGAACAGAGCACTGCATGGTGACTCTTGTCAATTCAAATGGACAATGGAATGACGAACAGTGTTATGTTCGATATAAATTTGTCTGTGAAAGGGTGTTGTGAAAATTTTCATACGGAGTTTTCGCATTTGATGCAAATTACTGTTTAATAAATTGTCCTCTTTAAATGTGGCCAATCACATTTGAGCAATATTTTATGACATTTTTCATATTTAGTATATTTTGTTAAGAATTTTATATAAGGAACAAAAGGATCCACTTTATAGTAGAAATGTGTGTTTTTTTTGTTTGTTTTTTATGAATTTTAGAATAACTCCCCTTTAATATGAAGTATCAAAAAAAATGGAATTCTGCATTTGTTTTCAACATAATTATAATTTTACATTTGTATTTGACGGATATTGGGATATTTCAAAAATCTTAACCAAAATACAAGTTTTAAAACAAAGTTAGTTTCTGAATTCATATATTTCTAATCTATCCTGGTTGTGCAACCAAGATAGGTAAAGGGAAGTAATAATATTTCTACAAACTTGCATTTCTAAGGAATTTTGGCTAAATATCAATGTGAATATTTGACTATTATAATACAATAGCTCTTATATACATACCACTTCTTAGGCAAAGAATATTTATTAAATTTATAAATATGCTAAAATAACTCTATCTAATGGTTGGGCAACCAGGACAGGAAATTCAAGTTTCAAAAATACCTCCAGTGACAATCTAACATGTATCAAGCAGTCAGTAAACACAAATAAGTGTAAATGAACATTTGTTAAACTTGACTAAACCCATTACTTGATCAAAATCTGATTAACCACCTTTAAAATAACGACAGTGAACATTTCTCTTCAACCAGTGATTATAAACAATGTCTATACATTGGCATATATTGTTTGCAGTTAAAAACAAGGAAATCGGTAACACCCATAAATGCTCCCCGAAGCAAATATCCAACAAGAGTGCCAGAATATCACAATATATGCCCGTCATAACAAATTTCTTTACACTAGCACCTGTATTTGCAAATGGAATTTTAATTCTGTGGTTATGCAGTAATTATTGTAATTCTTTTGTTTTTCTAAGTCCACAAAAAAACTACTTACCAGGTAGAGACACCTTAAAATACAGCTAAGATTTGAAGTAACATCAGCAACATCTATGTTGTACCATAGAAAAATGTATTTATCGTCGTTCTTGTTATTTGAATTAAGATTTTCGTACACTGTGCATAGCACAGCTGTACTTCTGGGTATTCATGCGTGTTATCGGTCACATGTATATAAAGTATTTATGTAGTTATTATGGTCATTCGAGGTATAACAGGTTTACACTGCATCACTCCCCCCCCCCCCACACACACACACCCGCCCAAATGGTTATAAGAAGTGCGCATAGATAATTTCTTTTCTATTGGAGTCGTAGCCTCAGACTGTGTTCGCCAAGTTTGACGATAAACGTTGTGAAGTAGACATTAAGAGAAACTATCAGAATTCAAGAGGTTTATTAGAACAAATGTTGTGTAACGTGTATCTGATTTCATTGTTTTTTTATGTGAAATTAACAATTTGTTTATCTGTTTCAGATTAGACATTTATCATTTGTCTATTGTTTTCTTCAATATTATGATTTGTGAACGCATGTTTTGGAGAGTGTGAAATGATGTACAAACTGTTTGGCAAGTTTATCAACTGTCGATGTTAAATGCCGTCGTTAATGTGTGAATGGCTACAGCCGCAGAGCGAGTGGGTCGGCGATACAGGACATTAACAGAATTTTTTCTCATACTTAATGTTATAAGTGCAGAGACATAGTTCACTTGTTACAAGTGATTATTTTTTCAGTTTTCGGTATCGTCGATATGTGTGAATGAAATGTATTTCAGTGATGCATTTAGTAAATCTGTTGTTTACCACTCCTAAAACAAGTTTTTCCTTTTTTGGTCTTTCCATTTTGGATTGGGTATCAAATCCAAAAGTTAGTACAATAAATTATTTATGTTTGTCTGAATGAAATGAAAGAAAACGTAAGTGCTCTTGGTTTTTCCCAATGGTCAATTATGAAAAAGATATATGTGACGTCGTCTTTGAAAACCGGTCCAGATGCGGCATGACGTAATATCGAGAAACGACGTTTAAAGTTGCGCCAAGTTTACGCGCGCAGCTTTCTTACACATGTTTTAATTAGCAAAAGTTTGACCGTTTAAGTACGACTGCCTGTTACATGATTGATGACAGCCTACTACAGAAAGAATATTTAGACATCAGACCTGTAAAAAAATAGTGGTATTACGCCTGAGGCAAAATAATCCTTTGAAAATCAGTTGTTTCCCCTTCGCTATGTTTCCGGTTTCGGATTTTAACAGTAAAACAGGGAAGCATGTGATGTTTACTTTTGTTTAACTACCTTTTGTTCAACGATGAAGGGATCTGAGACTTGTAATACTGTTTACTGATTTGGTAAGTACCGTTTATAAACAGTTGTTAATGAAGTTCTCTAAAATATATGAAACTTTCACTGAAACACTGTGAAATAAGTCGTTTTTTTTTTACCCGGAAGTGATAATTTCCAAAACATACCGAGGGAAAATTATGAAATTTATCTTGTGGCCACTAAACACAGATGATTCCACTATGCCTGTGTATTTAATATAAAATGGCCAGTTGGGTTATCACAAAGATTATTGAAGGCAGGCAGCTTCTTACTCGAGGTGACCAGGATTCATCAAATTAGTTCATTGTCCATAGTAAGCATTATTATGGGAAAATACAATATACATGTACATGATGTAGCAATGATAATTAATAAATTTGATGCAGACTTATAGATGCCTGCCTGTGTCACATCATTTCTCGAAAAGTCCCCTCTCGCGTAGTAGGCAAGGTATTTTAAAAGGAAATATGCAGATGTCCGGTAACCGGACGCCTACCCTGCATTCTAGCTGTCCGGCAACAATACGACTAGCCTCTCCGCGAATGTTTTTCTAGCTGTTCGGCGATCTTTTTATATATGAATACTGTAAGGAAATAAATTTATTGTATCATTTTTTGGCATAGGTTTGAATATTCACCTGCAAGGCGTATACAATATTTGAAAATTGATTACCGGACACCTAGAAAACCCCTATAGGATAGAAATTTGGATAGGCTAGGCGTCCTGTTATCGGTTGGCTAGAACACCGGCTAGGTTTCTGGTTACCGGATGTCTAGACACTTCCATGTATAAAATGGTAACTGTTTTGCTGTGTGTCTCATAAGTCATGTTAATTCTGTCTGGTGACTACTCTCTTTTTCTATTATTGTTGATCTATTATTGTTGATTCAGAATGTTTTGTAACAGGATGATTTTTTTTTTTGGATAGTGGGAATTTATGCCATATAACATGTATAATGAAAATCTTTTTAATTTTGAAATTGTTGAGCCTTGCTGTGTGTAAAACAATTTATGATCCTGTAAAAAATAGTTTCATAGTATAATAACTTTTATAGTATTTTGTGGTAAGTAAATGAAACCTTTCACAATCACATTATTAATTTAGTATTCATGAAGTTTTTGAGTTTAGTGATGTTTACTGTACATGTAATGTATCTTCTTTCAGATGATATTCCTTGTTCCTTTGATGGTTCATTCCACTATACAGCTGGTTCATATACCATACAACAGCCAGGAAATTGGCCTGTTTACTTTAAGATCCCAAGAAAATGTAACATATTTTGGATGTGCTTTGAGGAATCAGGTAAGTAACATGCAGCTAATGGCTCTTATTAAAATTTTAATGCAATATATTATTTATTTATACCTCTGTCTAGGTTTTGTTGGAGTCAATTCAAAATAAGTCTACTTCTACACTAATGATTTGTACAATGTATGTACATGTACTATGACTATTAAATGGCTTAAAGTGACAAAACTGGCATTATTGAAATTTAATTTCAACAATCTGGTTTTGAGGAGGATCAGTTGGTGTAAAGTCTTCATTACATTGGCTATTAGCCTGAGAAAAGTCTGTGGCACTCAATAAGTACATGGATGATTTGAATGCTGAACACAACATGTACATACATGTGTATAAGTTGATATCTCATTAACTTGTAGAATATAGTTCAATTAAGTATTCAAAGTAAATCAATTAATTGTAATTTAGTTTAATTGTAATGTGATTATTTTCAAATTTAATTAACCCATTCTTGACTTAGACATTGTGATGTGATTGAATTTTTTACCAGTTTTATTGCACCAAGAATAAAGATTAGAATGAAGACTGTAAAGGTTCCTGAGATACATGAAGATAACAGATACTTTTACCAAAGACTTTTTTTTTTCAGGAATGGAAGTGTTTCCTCTTGTTTATGAAGCAACTCAGTTGGTTAAGGGGCAGACAACTTGTGAGCATGGTACATCACTACCTGTATTGGTATTCCATTTTGACAATGTTACTAGCTAGAATAGAAATAACATCTTGCTGTGGTACAGTCTGTGGAGATTTTTACTAGGTAACAACCATTTTTGATAGCTGTTAAAACAGTGTATACTTTTAACCCTTAGGCTGCATGAGGCAGCTATGTCTGTCTTTGCAACCAGTGCAGATCAAGATCAACCTGCACATCTGTGCAGTCTGATCATGATCTGCAGTGTTTGATATTTTGCAAATGTTCTATGAGAACCCCATATAAGCTATAAATGGTACTGTCTCTATTTAAAGATGGAGTAGTCAATTTAACAAATTTAGCAGGTTAAGGGTTAACCCAATAAATGCAAAAAATGTTTTTTAGAACATCCTATTTGCAGTAATCAAAATCTACAAACAAAGTACATTTTATATACTGACAGCACGCTGTTGTCAGTCTGTTTGTCAATATTTTAGAGCACTGGTTATAAGAAATTAAAGAATCATCTATTAACAAATAGTGATAACTCTGCTTTTATTAAATAAAGAGACTCCTAGGTTAATTATTTAAAAATATATATGGTTAATTATTTAAAATAATATGTTTTTCCTTATTTGTTACAGGATATCACAGATGGATTGAATATTCAACAATGATCACAGACCATGCAAAGTTTGAATCTGACTTGCACTTTTGAATTCAGAAGAATCTGTGGAGGAGGGTGAATGCTGAGACCTTTAATAATACATGATATTGCTGACACAGTGTGTCAGTCATCAAAGAAAGGCCATAACACTGCACAGTTGGTCAACAATGATTTAAATCCAGTCACATTCTACCAGTGAAGAAATATCTTATCACAATATTTTAAACTTTTGAAGAAGATAACCCAGTATTACCACTTTATCATGTCTGCAGAAACACATGGATTGTTAGTGTTAAAAGTGACAGTCCAGTTAACTTACTAAAATCTACTCCCCCTTGCCAAACGAATATTATTGACATGGAATGACACAAGCCTGACAATGGTACCTGTATGGACTCGTAAGAGAATAGTATTTGTCTGAAAAGTCAAAGGATTCTGTTTGTCCCAAACCACTTCAACTGAAAACTGAAATTGTGATTGGCGAGGATTTTTCTGAGAACTGAAAAAAGGAAGTGAATGTAAAAGATAGAAATTGTTGTTGAATTCAAACGTTTTAATACACAACACTTTAGCCTGTTTTGCTGTTCATATAGATGTGTTTAGCTGTTAAGATTAAACATCAAGTAAAGGTTGTAGTTTCAGTTACCAACATTAAAGTATTGGCTGGAAATAAATATCTACTTTTCATCAGAGTTTGTAGCAGTGTAACCTTCATCAAAAGTTAAGCTGTTGTGTTAATTATTAAAGTATTTTTAGAAAAAGGAATTTAGTTTGTATGTTGCCATGGTAACATAATTCAAATTATATTTCATTGAAATTATGGATTTGTATTTCAATAAGGGATCTACAGTATATAATGTAATGGTAAAAGAATGTTCACTTTTTTGTATTGTCAGTTATAACTAGCTAGTGAAAAAACAGATTATGAGGAAAGGGATGACTGAAATGTTTATTCTTACATAACTACTTTTGTTATAGAACATGGCTGTTTTAAAGTTTTTATGTGAAATTTTCAGATTTCTTTCCTGAGTACTTAACTTATTAGAAATACTTTTTTAAAATAAGCTCTTGCTTTTAAGTATTATTGTAGGAAAAGGGAATTTAAAACATATGTCGCCATGGTAACACAATTTTCCTAGAAAATATGGAAAAATTTTAATTAGCTGTACTTTCTAGTATTCTACTTTAAAATAAGCATAAACAATAAAAAAAATCAATAGTAATATATGTTTCATTTACTTCAAAATAGTTATTTATTACCAGCAGGTAAAAGGCAAGTTATGAAGAAACAATGACAGAAATGTCTTATTCTTATAGTTATTACTCATGTTACAAACACTGTCATAAAACAAAACATTTTAACTTTTTAACATGAAATTTTGAGATAATATTTTTGAATACATACCACTTTATAATATTCAAGTTATCTAAAACACTTTTCCAAATTTAGCTCTGTTTTAAAGTACTATTGTAGAAAACAGAATCAAATGCATATGTTGCCATGGTAACATAATTTAATAATGTTTTTATAGAAAATGTGAAGGACTTTAGCCAGCTAGATCGTTGCACTTTAAGTGAATATCTAAATATTCTTTGTAAAAGAAGATTCTTTTATTTAAAAACAGCCAGTGATTACCAATAAGTGAAAACACAAACTGAAGAAACAACGACTGAAATAGTTTATTCTTGTGGTTATTACCCGTGTTACGAAATCTGTCATAAAACCAAACATTTTATATCTTTTCACATATAATTTTCAAATTTTACTTTCAAATACATATACTTCATTATATTCAACTTACAAGAAACATTATTTTAAATTAAGCTTTTATTTTTAAGTACTATTGTAGAAAAGGCAATTTATTGCATATGTTGCCATGGTAACGCAATTTGAATAATGCTTTCATAGAAAATATGAAAGATTTAAATTCGCTTTTTTTCTGTTTTAAGTAAGCATCACAAAAATAAAATTTCATAGTAATAGAAGGTTCTTTTTTTCCAAAGTAGTCATTTATTATCAGCATGTAAAAGACAAGTTATGAAGAAACAATGACAAATCTGTCTTATTCTTATTGTTATTACCCATGTTACAAAAACTGTCATAAAACCAAACATTCTTAATATTTTCATGGGAAATTTTCAGTTTATTTTTGTAAATACATATGCCTTAAAATATTTTACTTTTTAAAATCCTTATTTCAAGCTAACATGTTTTTTTAAAGTTTTATCATAGAAAAGGGATTTTAATATATTTGTTGCCATGGTAACACAATTTTAGAAATATTTTTATAGAAATTGTTGTAGATTTTAATTGATTATCATTTTGTGTATTAAGAATGGGATCTTACTTATATCATGCAATTGTAACAAAAGATAAATTTATTTCAGAATTGTTAACCATTACCAGTATGTGAGAAATAAAGGATAACTGAAATGTACTGTTTTTATTTTTAATATCTATGCTACAAAATCTGTCATAAAATTGACAATTTTGAAGATTTTCATCTGAAATTTTCAGGATTTTTTTCTGAATGAATATACTTTCTAAATATGCAAAAACCTGAAATTGTCAAAATTCCTCATCTGGACCCATTTTCTCAGTCATGGTCACATATAAGTTATTTATAGTAACAACTAAGGGAAGTTAATCATTAAAAAAAAAAGAAAACAAGAGGGCCATGATGGCCCTATATCGCTCACCGGTTATCACTGCACTTGAGGTCAAGAAGGTCCTCAGAAAAAATATCTAAGTCCAAAGGACATAAACAACAAAGGAAAGAAATTTAACCAAAACGAAAAAAAAAATTCTTACAAGGTACAGGTATGTCAAAATACACCTAAAAATTGGAGGTACCATCCATGTTGTACCACAGAAAAGTGGTCTCGGTTTTTCCCTACGGCCAATAATAAAAAAGTTACTAAAAATAAGCTATTTATATAAACGTAAAAGGGAAGTAATTAAAAAGAAAATTATTGTAAGTGACCAAAAGAAGGATCTGCCAAATAAATCTGTTGACATAAATGAAATTTCAGATCAGTATCTTCATTAGTTACGGAGATATACCCATTTTAATTTGAAATTAAGGGAGGTTATTTGACATAAATTCAGTCCATAGTTATCTACCCTGATTGACTCAGTCCAACTAGAGATAATAATGAAATTTCAAATAAGTCCTATAAGTACTTACTGATATAAATCCATTTTGACTATAATCAGGGGAGGTAATCAGATATAAAATAACTCTGGAACCTTTGATTGGATCTGATTTGTCATGGAATCCAAGATTTATTGTTGTTGAAGATATTTTGGAAGTTTGTATCAAATAAAACCATAAATGAAGTCTCTATATGGCTGCAAAAGCCAAAATAGCCAATTTTGGACCTTCAAGGAGCCATAACTCTGGAACCCATGATGGAATCTGGCCAGTTCAAGAAAGGAACCAAGATCTTGTGGCGATACAAGTTGTGTGCAAGTTTGGTTAAAATCAAACCTTAAATGAAGTTGCTATTGTTCCTACAAGATCAAAATAGCCAATTTTGGACCTTCAAGGAGCCATAACTCTGGAACCCATGATGGAATCTGGCCAGTTCAAGAAAGGAACCAAGATCTTGTGGTGATACAAGTTGTGTGCAAGTTTGGTTAAAATCAAATCATAAATGAAGCTGCTATTGTGCAGACAAGGTCAAAATAGCTAATTCTGGCCCTTTCAGGGGCCATAACTCTGGAACCCATGATGGAATCTGGCCAGTTCAAGAAAGGAACCAAGATCTTATAGTGATACAAGTTGTTTGCCAGTCTGGTAAAAAATCAAATCATAAATAAAGCTGCTATTGAGCAGACAAGGTCAAAATAGCTGATTTTGGCCCTTTCAGGGGCCATAACTCTGGAACCCATAATGGGATCTGGCCAGTTCAAGAAAGGAACTGAGATCTTATGGTCATACAAGTTGTGTGCAAGTTTGGTTAAAATAAAATCATAAATGAAACCACTATCGTGTTGACAAGAAATTGTTGACGGACGCACAGACACACGACGGACGAAGGGTGATCACAAAAGCTCACCTTGTCACTATGTGACAGGTGAGCTAAAAAATAATCCAAAAAAAATATTTCAAAGCCTCAAAAGAATCATTACCAGGTATAGATAGGTCAAAATACACCTCAAAATTGGATGTAATATGCATGTTGTAAAAGTGGTCTCGATTTTTCCCTAAGACCGGTAATAAAAAAAGTTACAATATAAGCTATTTATAGTAACAACAAAGGGAAGTAATTCTAAACTAGGGACCTGGTTCTTGTGCATGATGCTCTGGTCTCATGATGGTGTACAACTGTGCCAAGTTACAACAAAATCCCTCCATACATGAAGAAGAAATGCTTCGGAAAGTCATTCTTGTATCTGACCTTTGGTCTCTAAGTGTGACCTTGACCTTAGACCCAGGGACCTGGTTCCTGCGCTCTACACTCCGTCTCATAGTGATTAACATTCGGCTAAGTTACATCAAAATCCCTCCATGCATGCAGAAGAAATGCGTCAGACAAAGTTTTCATTCTTGTATCCTTTGACCTCTAAGTGTGACCTTGACCTTAGACCTAAGGATCTGGTTCTTGCACATGACAATCCGTCTGATGATGGTGAACAATTATGCCAAGTAACATCAAAATCTCTCCATGCATGAAGAAGATATGTGCTGTACAAAGTCATTCTTGAATCTGACCTTAGACCTCTAAGTGTGACCTTGACCTTAGACCTAGGGACCTGGTTCTTGCGCACGAGACGGACAATTGTGCCAAGTTACATCAAAATCCCTCCATGCATGAAGAGGACATGCTCTACGGACGCCTCCCGCCCGCCAGGGCCTTTCCCATAATACGTTCTGTTTTTCCTCTCACTGACCTCTATAACTGTGTGAAGTATTGAGTCAACAATTTATTTACTTTTCAAGTAATACACCGGACAGGTTTTCATACATAAAAGGAGATAATTCAACAAGAGGGTCATGATGACCCTGGATTGCTCACCTGAGTAATATGAGCTACATGTTTCAAAAGCCAAATTAATGCTCAAATATTAAGAAAGTAGGTCAGTAGGTCACATTTATGGTCACTGAGTCAGTTTTAAGATTGGTATACAAAACTGTACATGTCTTTCAAATTTCAAGGCTGTATCTTGAACAAGGAGCTGCGTTCAATAAACACTTGATGCCCCCAGTGGCATCCTTGTCGATAGATTTTGCACCTAAGCCCAAAATGAGGTCAAGGTCAAGGTCAAACTGAGGTAAGGTGATGTCTGAAAATGAGGAATGGTCACAGTTTACATCTGTATTAGTATCAATTCATTCTTGTAAGGGGTATTGATGCTAGACGGAACGGTCCCATTTGGTTAAAGAAGAGGCAACCTAAGTCCAAAATGAGGTCAAGGTCAAGGTCAAACTGAGGTCAGGTGATGTCTGAAGATGAGGAATGGTGACAGGTTACATCTGCATTAGTATCAAGTCATTCTAGTAAGGGGTATTGATACTAGACGAAGCGGTCCCATATGGTTAACCTCGTAGTCGTACGGACGGATGGACAGACAAAGAACGAACGAACGGACAGGACAATCACTATATGCCTCCCGCATCAGTAGATGCTGGGGCATAAAAACAAGAAAGTAGGTCGGTAGGTCAAGGTCATGGTTAGGTGACCCTTATCATTTGGGGTCATCAGGTAATTATGATTAAACAATCTAGGAAAAATGATCTGACAATTTTTGAAGAATTTTTTCCTATATAACTCATATAAAAAGTTACCCCCGGGGTGGGGCCTCTTTTCACCCAAGGGACATAATTTGAACAATCTTGTTAGAGATCCACTAGGCAATGCTTCATACCAAATATCAAAGGCCTAGGCCTTGAACTTTCAGACAAGAAAATTTTAATTTTTTTCCTGTATTTCTATGTAAAACTTAGGACCCCAAGGGCAGGGCCTCTTTTCACCCTAGGGGCATAATTTGAATAATTTTCATAGAGGACCATTAGATGATGTCACACGCCAAATATCAAGGCTCAAGGCCTTGAAGGTTTGGGCAAGAAGATTTTTAAAGTTTTTCTTTTCGGTTGACATGGCAATTTTTTTAACAATTTTAAACGGGGGCCACCCAAGGATCATTCATGTGAAGTTTGGTGTAAATCTGCCCAGAGGTTTTCAAGATTGAAGATTTTTTTAAAAAATGTTGACAGACAGACGACCCATGACTGACGACGCACGATAGACGTTGAGCAGTCACAAAAGCTCACCATGAGCCTTTGGCTCAGGTGAGCTAAAAACTGGGTAAGCTAGAGTTATTGTTTTTCTTTGACAATGCACTCCCACTCACTGATTTCTATCAACATGTGAAGTATTTAGTTAATCCCTCAAATAGTTTTGAAGTTACGCTCTGGACACGTTTTTTTTCACATAAGGGGAGATAATTCAACAAGATGCCCATGGGCAACATGCCGTGCCCGCCCTTTGACCCATAACTGTGACCTTGACCTTTGAGAGTCAGTCTCAATGAGTTAAACATTCATACAAAATATAAACAAGATTCCTCAATGCATGTCAAAGTTATGGGCCAGATAAGATCTGACATGACATTTGATCTCACTGAGGTTAACATTCACGTCAAATATAAACAAGATTGCTCCATGTATGTCAGAGTTATGGTCTGGACAAACAAATCCGGACAGACGCACGCACACACGCACATACATCGAACAGCCATTTGGACAACTATGTCTTTGCATCCTCAAGCAAGCTCGACAAAAATGGGGTCAGCTTGAGTTATGGTTCTTTCACAATGCACATCCTCTAACTGACCTCTATCTATATGTACAGTATCAAGTCAATCCCTTGATAGTTTTGGGCTCAGGACAAGCTTTTTACATAAAGGAAGATCATTCAACAACAGGACCATGATGGTCCTGAATCGCTCACCTGTTCCCACATGACCCAGTTTTGAGTATGACGTTGTTTTTTCTATTATTTGATATAGTGACCTAGTTTTTGAGCTCATGTGACCCAGTTTTGAACTTGAACTAGATATTATCAAGATAAAATTTCTGACCAATTTTCATGAAGATCCATTGAAAAATATGGTCTCTAGAGAGGTCACAAGGTTTTTCTATTATTTGACCTATTGACCTAGTCTTCAAAGGTACGTGACCCTGTTTTGAACTTTATTTAGATGTCATCAAGGTGAACATTCTCACTAATTTTCATTAAGATCTCATGTAAAATATGGCCTCTAGAGAGGTCACAAGGTTTTTCTATTTTTATGCCTACTGGCCTAGTTTTTGACTGCACGTGACCCAGTTTCGAAACTGACCTAGATATCATCAAGGTGAACATTCAGATCAATTTTCATGAAGATCCATTGAAAAATATGGCCTCTAGAGAGGTCAAAAGATTTTTCTAATTTTAAACCTACTGACCTAGTTTTTGACCGCAGATGACCCAGTTTCAAACTTGACCTAGATATCATCACGATGAACATTCAGACCAACTTTCATACATATCCCATGAAAAGTATGGCCTTCTAGAGGTCACAAGGTTTTTTTTATTATTTGACCTACTGATCTAGTTTTTTAAGGCACGTGACCCAGTTTCAAACTTGACCTAGATATCATCAAGGTGAACATTCTGACCAAATTTCATGAAGATCTTGTGAAATATATGGCCTCTAAAGAGGTCACAAGGTTTTTCTATTTTTAGACCTACTGACCTAGTTTTTGAAGGCAAGTGACCCAGTTTCAAACTTGACCTAGATATCATCAAGGTGAACATTCAGACCAACTTTCATACAGATCCCATGAAAAATATGGCCTCTAGAGAGGTCACAACGTTTTTTCATTATTTGACCTACTGACCTATTTTTTGAAGGCACGTGACCCAGTTTCGAACTTGACCTAGATATCATCAAGGTGAACATTCAGACCAACTTTCATACAGATCCCATGAAAAATATGGCCTCTAGAGAGGTCACAACGTTTTTTCATTATTTGACCTACTGACCTATTTTTTGAAGGCACGTGACCCACTTTCGAACTTGACCTAGATATCATCAAAATGAACATTCTGACCAATTCTTATGGAGATCCATCCACAAGTATGGCCTCTAGAGAGGTCACAAGGTTTTTCTATTTTTATACCTACTGACCTAGTTTTTGACCGCACATGACCCTGTTTTGAAATCGACCTAGATATCATCAAGATGAACACTCAGACCAACTTTCATACAGATCCCATGAATAATATGGCCTTTAGAAAGGTCACAAGGTTTTTCTATTATCTGACCTACTGACCTAGTTTTTGACGGCACATGACCCACTTTCGAACTTGACCTAGATATCATCAAGATGAACATTCAGACCAACTTTCATACAGATCCCATGAAAAATATGGCCTTTAGAGAGGTCACAAGGTTTTTCTATTATTTGATCTACTGACCTAGTTTTTGATGGCACGTGACCCAGTTTCGAACCTGACCTAGATATCATCAAGGTGAACGTTCTGACCAATTTTCATGAAGATCTTGTGAAATATATGGCCTCTAGAGAGGTCCCAAGGTTTTTCTATTTTTAGACCTACTGACCTAGTTTCTGAAGGCACGTGACCCAGTTTCGAACTTGACCTAGATATCATCAAGGTGAACATTCTGACCAATTTTCATGAAGATCTTGTGAAAAACATGGCCTCTAGAGAGGTCACAAGGTTTTTCTATTTTTAGACCTACTGACCTAGTTTTTGACCGCATATGACCCAGTTTCGAACTTGACCTAGATATCATCAAGGTGAACATTCTGACCAACTTTCATAAAGATCCCGTGAAAAATGTGACCTGTAGAGTGGTCACAAGCAAAAGTTTACGAACGCACGCACGCACGCAAGCACGGACGATGGACGCTGCGTGATCACAAAAGCTCACTTTGTCACTATGTGACAGGTGAGCTAAAAATGGGGTCAGGTAGAGTTATAGGTCCTGGTTACTGCACTTCCTTTCTATGACATGACCTATATATCTGTCTAAAGTATCAAGTAATTCCTTCAATAGTTTTTTAAATTATGATCTGGACAAACTTTTTTCACATAAGGGGAGGCAATTCAAAAATGGTGTCAGCTAGAGTTACGGTTCTTTGACACTGCGCTTCCTCTCACTGACCTCTATCAATATATAAAGTATCAAGTCAATCCCTTTCATAGTTTCGGCCTTCAGCTCCGGACAAGCCTTTTACAAAGTTTTTGTAAAAAGCTTGTTCGGAGCTTAAAAGGGAGATAATTCGAAATGAGACCAGCAAGAGTTATGGTTCCTTATTACTGCATTTCCTCTCAATGAGCTTTATCATTGTGTGAAGTTACAACTTAGTACCTTCAATACTTTTTGAGTTATGCTCCGGACAAAAGTGTGACAGATAGACATACTGACAGACAGACAGATGGACGGACAAGGTGGGTGGTGACTATTTGCTCCCCCATTCAGGGAGCATAAAAAGCACATGGCAAATGCAGAATATCTTATGACATACAGTCAGATCTAAATGACATTTTCTACAGATAAATGGAATACGTTAACCAACAAGGCAGTCTGAAAGACAGCTATATCCCCCGCCCCTGTTATGGATAGTGGCTCAAACCTTTTAACTTGATGAGGTGATCATTTGATCCAAGTTTCATTATTATCCTTCAATGGGTTTAAGAGATATAGAGTGAACATGGAATGGAAGGCTCAAACTTTTGACCTTCAGTTACAGGGCTTTTTCAGGGGTTTTTGGGAAAAAGGCCCCTGGTCATATTGGGAATTTTTAACGCGGTAAATTGTCAAATTTGGGAAAATATACTGACAAATTAAGTGAGTTTTTAATTAATATATATTATTTAAATCTTCAGTTTCAAATTTTACTGGTAGACAGTAGGCCTATCCCCTTGCGAAATTTTGAGATTTTTTTTCAGGTTTGTGTTCCAATATTGCCTAAAAATACAGTAACTCTTTATTTGTCATGCGAAAATTTTTGTTTACAGTTTGTTTTCACCAAAGTTATAACTGAAATTATCCAAAAAGTAGAATGGCAAAGTGCGTGTATTTTCGAGTGTAAAAGCTGGGTCGTGAAAATATGTGACAATTGATTTTAATGGTATAAGAACTACCTGTCAACATGTTTTGGGTACTTTATTCAATTAATATTTGTGTTTTTATGCATTTTGAGAGGTTTTTGCATACAAATCATACATTTCTTCAGCAAAATCTTGTAATTATTTTTTGCCGAGGTTGCAGACGATCATGTTACTAAAAATAGAAACGAGTTGGTTTTTCCAACATTTTGTTTGATTTACTTGGCAAACAAAACTAATTGTGCAAGAATTATTACTGAAAAACAGAAAGTAACTGATTTCAGTTGGGAAATTTTTCATTGGATTGGGAATTTTTTGCTCCAGATTGGGAAAAATAGAGCATATTTGGCATTGGGAATGGGGCCGAATATCGGCCCCGTGAGATAGGGTGAAAAAGCCCTGAGTTATGACCTTGACCTTGAGCCAACATGGCTGACTCATGGGTTCTGCAAATTGTATTGATGAGGTAATCATTTGACCTAAGTTTCATGATTATCCTTCAAGGGGTTTAGGAGATACAGAGTGGACACAAAATTGAAGGCTCAAACCTTTGATCTTGAGTTGTGACCTTGACCTTGAGCCAACATGACTGACTCATGAGTTCTGCACATCATCTTGATGAGGTGATCATTTGACCCAAGTTTCAGGATTATCCTTCAAGGGGTTTAGGAGATACAGAGCAGACAAGAAATGGAAGGCTCAAACCTTTTACCTAGAGTTGTGACCTTGACCTTAAGCCGACATGGCTAACTCATGAGTTCTGCACATTGTCTTGATGAGGTGATCATTTGACCAAAGTTTCATAAAAATCCTTCAAGGGGTTTAGGAAATACAGAGCAGACAAAAAATGTTATGGACAGACGAAAGGACTGAAGACAGAAGGACAGATGAAGACCATTCTTATAACCCCCCCCCCCCCCACCACTCGTGGCGGGGGATTAATAATTAAGAATTTATTAATCAAAATATTTATCTTTCACTGATATGGAAAAACCTTGTATTTTTATGTTTAAAATGGGTAAAAGATAATCATTTTTACCATTATTATCTAGTGATTCACAACTGAGTGGAAACCAAAGTCTGACGCCACATACCTGCCCACCCACCATTTGATATTCGCCATGCCAATCTTAAAACTAGGATTTTTTGAAAAACCTGATTAGAAACTCATTGCTGGACAGAATTTAAGTGAAATTACAGACATTTTGTACTTTTAACAGTTTTATTAATTGTTCATATTTTTTCATGGAGTTTTTGCATATTATTAAGCATGCCTTTGACTGTCAAAATTCTCTTGCTTAGTTTAGTACTATTTAATAAAATAATATTTCATCCTACATTTTGAAGTGCAAGCTATTTACAGTCTTTACTCTAATGAACAATTTCAACAATATGAGAAACAGAACAAGAAACCGGTAATTTTTCCTTTACAATTTATATCCGATTAATACAAAAGCAATAAATGCAACAATTATTGAATACAGAGGTTTAAAATTACACCAGTAGTGTTTTTTCACAAACATATCTCTGTTTTGATGGGCACCAACCATCATTCCACTGTCCTTGCAGTTTAATACAACTCATCATACAGTCTTCCTTCCCTCTGTAATCATCTGGTTGTGGTCTGTACCAGTTTACAAAACCTGTATCTACTTTTTTACCTGAGCCACTCCATATCCAATCACCTTCTTTGTCAATGTCGGACCCTCCTGCCCAAAATCCTGCATACTTAGATTCACTCCAAGCTTTTTCAACAGAGAGGACTAAACCCAGAACAAATTCCACTTCATCGATTCTGTCATACTCAACTAGATGTGCACCTTCTTTTCTGCAGTTTGTGTTGGCTTCAGTCCAATTTGAAGTCGATGTACTGAAGTAGTAACATGATCCAGAGAATTTATGCCATTTTGATGGACAATCTGATAGTTTATACAGGTTGTTAAGAACTTTCTCTTTAAACTCCTCCAATTCCATTAATGTAAACTTCACAGAAGTCAATTCCTCTTTTGTAGTTTCAAAAGCAGTTTTGTATCTATTCATTTCTTTCTCCAATGACTCAATTCTTGCTTCTTGTTTAATCAACACTGACTTGGTGTATTTATCCAAAGACTTCAAGCCCTCGGAGGATTTTTCAATTTTAGGCACCTTATCATTCAACTTAGTCTTAACACTGGCGTGGCTTTCTTGAAGCGCTCTCATTTCTGCTAATATTTGCTCTTGAAAATTAGTTACATTGTTGTCAATTTTATGTAAAATATTGCGAACTGCTTTCTTTTCTAGTTTAAATGCAGAATATAGTCTCATCTCATGATCAGTTTTTGCCGACAATTCACTCTTGTTTATTTCTACCGTAGGCAAACTTGACGAATCACAATTTTTTAAACAAGATATGTTCAGCTGATCAAGATGTTCCCAAATTTGAAGGATATCAAGTCTGAAAACTGCGATATCACGTGCAACTGAATCCAACCTTATCTCCGTATTTGTGATTCTCTGAGTCTGTCTTGAACTGTAATTAATCCTTTCGGACAACACTAAACACAGAAACAATTCTGTGAATGTAAGTATGAGATACAAAGAGATTATTTTTTCCATTTTGAAGAGATATCTTTCATTACACAGTAATAATAAAAGCTCTTCTTGTTTTCCTTCCACCTAAACTTGACCTATGTCGAAGAAGGAAGATAATAAGTGCTTTCTCCAAATCTCCATAAAGGATGTGTTTAATGCAATATATTTTTCAAGTGATAATATAAATATGAAGTTGTCCAATTAGACTTGCTCAAACAGAAAGAGTAAAAAATTGTCCAATTAGAACCATTACATTTGCAGTGTCAGGAAGGCTATTCAGAAGTATAGCATGCCTACTTAAGAGAAGAAAACAGTTTTATTGTTTTCTACAATTAATGTTAGGAATGGTTTCTATTAACATTTCCTTAACAAGCAATTGCAATAGGCCAACTTTTTTATGCCTAAATTAAATGTTTGTTTGTTGTTGTATTGCATTAATATACTGTCAGTTATCCTAAACCGATATACCTGACTTTCTTACTAGTATTAATCTTTTCTCCACAAGTAACTGGCAACTTCCCAACATGAATCAAAGGCAAAGGTGAATAGACATTAATAACAGGCGGTCGACCATTGATCTTAGACATGCAGTTTTTTTTATCAGAGAACATATAAATCTCCTAGGATTCAAACCTAAGGCTTCCTGTTTGTGTTCTAACCTTTGAACTTCTTCAAAGAATGGCAAAATCATAAAATATAATTATTTGGCCACTACAAATTTATTCACAGCTTATTTTGATCTCTAGAACCATTATCCCTGCTCAAATTTGCTTTGCCTTTTTTTTTTAATCCTTGCCTTCTGTTTTTACAAAACAACTTTTCCTTTTTTATAAACATACACCACATTACTGGTGAAGTATTTACTGCAACATATGTCACAAACAGGAAGTAAAAACAAACATATTTGTAAGGACTCTGTAAATGAATTTCAAAGATTGTACAATATCTTTTTGAATGAAGATAGTTAAGAAATAGTTATAAACAGAATTGTAATTGACTGACTACTCATAAAATTATGTATCAATCTTATCAACTAATCTTTTGCATTGAGGCAACTGAGTCAAGACCAAGCAAGGTTCCTTATGGCTGCCATGAAATTTTATGAGATTTCACTCAGATTCTTGAGAGCATTTTTGATCTGTTTTATTTCATAGATCTTTGATTTCACTTTTATTTGCTCATTTATCAATGACATTTTACCAAATTTCAGACATTGTCACTGTATAAATTAGACAACAAAGTTACTGTGAAATCATTATCATTCAATGTGTCAATCCATGAAACAAAATACAAATGAACACTAGACGCCCATAGGCAACATGTCGAGCCTGCCCTTTGACCCCTAACTGTGACCTTGACCTTTGAGATAGGAACCTGGGGTTTGCACATGAAACTCCGTCTCATTGAGTTAAACAAGCGTGCTAAATATAAACAAAATTCCTCAATGCATGTCAAAGTTATAGGCCGGACAAGATCTGACATGACCTTTGACCTCCAACTGTGACCTTGACCTTTGAAATAGGAACCTGGGGTGTGTGCATGATAACGTCTCACTGAGGTTAACATTCATGACAAGTATAAACAAGATTGCTCCATGCATGTCAAAGTTATGGTCCAGACAAACAAATCTGGATGGACGCACGCATGCATGACGCACAACGCACGGCGCACACACAGACACCGAACAGCCATTTGGACAACTATATCTTCGCTTCCGCAAGCAAGCTCGATAAAAAGTACCTAAAAAAACTCTATGTAGCACTATCTTTACTTACCGATTTGTTTAGCAACAGAAGATATGTTAATAGGACGTGTCTTGTGACTTGAGCATGAAAAAGAGCAATTTTTTAAACCATGGAGATTTTGCAGATTTTCGTCATCACTGTATTTTGTTTCTTACAGTTTGCTGTATCTAACAAACGATTAAGCAAGTGATTCTACTTTTGCAACCAGTGCAGGCTGATCTTGGTCTGCACTATTCACTTTTCGGTCAGTAAATTTTCAGTGAACATCCCTTTGAATAATAAAACGTAATGCTCAAATTGTATGATAGACCCGTCCATTTTAGAAATTTAGCAGGGTAAAAGTTAAACAGAAGGCATACCACTATAGAGCATTGTCTTTACGTCATTGTGAGTGAAATATCATATTTCTGTGACAATACTGCAGATATATGGGACAGCTTAGACCAATCTAACACAACCATGAATGCTAATCTGGTGTGTTCTACAAAAGTGCCAAATACAAGAAAACATTTAAAACTGGGAAACAATTGGGTCATGATGACCCTGGATCACTCACCTGAGTAATGTGAGCTACATTGACAAGTGTAAGAGATCAGGTAAGAAAGTCAAATGTAAGTAAGCATTGAAATCTTTTCCCAGTTGTGTGAACATGTTTCAAATGTCAAATCTATGCTAAAATATTAAGAAAGTAGGTCAGTAGGTCACATTCGTGGTCACAGAAAGTCAGTTTTAAGATCGGTGTGCAAAACTGTATATGTCATCCAAATTTCCAGGCTGCATCTTAAACAAGAGGGTCATGATGATCCTGAATCGCTCACCTGAGTTATATGAGCCATATGTTTAAAATGGCAAACTGATGCTAAAATATTAGAAAGTAGGTCCGTAGGTCACATTCATGGTCACTGAAAGTCAGTTTTAAGATCAGTGTGCAAAACTGTACATGTCATTCAAATTTCAAGACTGTATCTTAACAAGAGCTGTCACTAATGGTGACAAATGCCCCCACAGCACCTTGACCTTTGACCTGGTGATCCTGACCTTTGACCTGGTGACCCCAAAGTCAATAGGGGTCGTGCACTCAATAAGTACTATTAGCATGTGAAGTTTGAAGGTCCTGGGTGCAGTGGTTCGCGAGTAAAGTGCCTTCATGCAAAAAGTTAACATTAGCCCCTGTGACCTTGACCTTTGACCTGGTGACCCCAAAGTCAATAGGGGTCGTGTACTCAATAAGTACTATCAGCATGTGAAGTTTGAAGGTCCTGGGTGCAGTGGTTCGCGAGTAAAGTGCCTTCATGCAAAAAGTTAACATTGGCCCCTGTGACCTTGACCTTTGACCTGGTGACCCTAAAGTCAGTAGGGTTCGTGTACTCAATAAGTACTATCAGCATGTGAAGTTTGAAGGTCCTGGGTGCAGTGGTTCGCGAGTAAAGTGCCTTCATGCAAAAAGTTAACGTTGTGATGAACTAACGAACAAACTAACGAACGGACGGACAGTTAAAAACTAATATGCCTCCCTTCGGGGGCATAAAAAACAAGAAAGTAGGTCAAGGTCACAGTCAAGTGACCCCTAATCACTTGGGGTCATCAGGTAATTATAATTAAACAGTCTAGGAAATATGATCTGATAATTTCTTAACTATTTATTCCTATATAACTCATATAAAAAGTGACCCCCTGGGCGGGGCCTCTTTTCACCCCAGGGGCATAATTTGAACAATTTCGGTAGAGGACCACTAGGCAATGCTACATACCGAATATCAAAGGCCTAGGCCTTGTGGTTTCAGACAAGAAGATTTTTATGGTTTTTTCCTATATAAGTCTATGTAAAACTTGGGACCCCCAGGGCAGGGCCTCTTTTCACCCAAGGGACATAATTTGAACAAATATGGTAGAGGACCACTAGGGTATGCAACATAACAAATATCAAAAGCCTAGGCCTTGAAATTTCAGGCAAGAAGATTTTTTTTTCCTATATAAGTCTAAGTAAAACTTGAGATCCCCGGGGCAGGGCCTCTTTTCACCCTAGGGTTATAATTTGAATAATTTTGGTAGAGGACCACAAGGCAATGCTACATACCAAATATCAAAGGCCTAGGTCTTGTGGGTTTAGACAAGAAGATTTTTAAAGTTTATTCCTAAATAAGTCTATGTAAAACTTGTGCCCCCGGGGCGGGGCCTCTTTTCACCCCAGGGGTATAATTTGAACAATTTTCATAGAGGACCATTAGATGATGTCACATGCCCAATATCAAGGCTCTACGCCTTGCGGTTTTGGACAAGAAGATTTTTAAATCATGGCAACCAGAGTTCTGCATGGAATTCAATTCTTTGAATAATTTTGAAAGGGGGCCACCCAAGGATCATTCCTGTGAAGTTTGGTGTAATTCTGCCCAGTGGTTTTCAAGAAGAAGATTTTTTTAGAAAATGTTGACGGACGGACGACGGACATTGAGCGGTCACAAAAGCTCACCATGAGCCTTTGGCTCAGGTGAGCTAAAAGCAAGTAGATCAGTACATCAAGGTCACAGTCATGTGACCCCTAATTACTAGGGGTAATTATAATTAAACAGTCTAGGAAATATGATCAGATAATTTTTGAAATATTTTTCCTGTATAACTTATATAAAAACTAGGTGACCCCAGGGCAGGGCTTTAAATGGACCCTAGGTCATGATTTGAACAATCTTAGTAAAGGACCTCTTGACAATGCCACATGTAAAATATCTAAGCTCTGTTGCCTCTCGGTTTCAAAGGAGAACATTTTTTTATGTTTTTCCTACAGATGACCCTGGGATCATAACTTGAACAATCTTGGTAGAAGTCCACTAGACAATGTGGCAGCCATGTTTTTTAACAAAATAGTATGGCTTAAGCAATTTTGGTAGAAAGTCACCTAGAGATCATTTCTACAAAATAATTGTTGAAATCCGGCTTACAGTTTCTGAGAAGAAGATTTTTAAAGATTTCCTTTTCGGTTGCCATGACAACCACAGTTCTGAATGGATTTTAATTCTTTGGGTAAGTTTGAAAGGGGGCCACCCAAGAATCATTTCTGTGAAGTTTAGTGTAAATCTGCCCAGTGGTTTTGGAGAAGATTTTTGAAATTTACAATAAAGTCATATAGGGAAAACAAGCCCTGCCCCCTGGCGGCCATGTTTTTACCGAAATAGAGTAGCGTAAGCAATTTTGGTAGAAAACCACCTAGGAAAGGATCAAGAATCATTTCTGTGAAGTTTCTGTGAAGTTTTGTGTAAATCTGTCCAGTGGTTTTGAAGAAGAAGATCTTTGAAATTTACAATAGAGTCATATAGGGAAAACAAGCCCTGCCCCCTGGCGGCCATGTTTTTTATCCAAATATAACAGCTTAAGCACTTTTGGTAGAGGGTCATCTAGAGACCATTTCTACAAAATATTTTTGAAATCTGGCTAGCAGCCTATGAGGAGAAGATTTTAAAGATTTTCCTTTTGGTTGCCATGGTCAGTTCTGAATGGATATTAATTATTTGGGCAATTATGGAAGGGGTCACCCAAGGATCTGCCCAGTAGTTCTGAAGATGATTTTTTTTAAAAACTGTTGACGGACACACGACGGACAACAGACATCAAGCAGTCACAAAAGTTCACCTTGAGCCTTTCGCTCAGGTGAGCTAAAAATTCAAGGACTTAACACAAACAGTAATTTCCGCATTTCAAACTGAAAAACAGGCTCAGTTTTCAAAACTCAATTTTAGAAAGAATGGAAAATAATGAAATTTTGACAATTAAAATAAAAGGGTCACTGCCCCTAAAGCCCTCACCTGTGTACAAGGCTTCAAGTGTGTTCGCGTAATGTAATGGTACAAGTACAAAGTTATGTTACTTCCATGTTAGCCTATATTATATACATGTCACATACATTTTTGAACTTGGGGCAATAATTTGAACAATTATGGTAGACAGTACAAAGTTTCTTATATATTTGCCTATAGTAAGTACATGTCACACACAGGGGCATGGCCATTTTTGACCTTAGGGCAATAATTTGGACAGCTATGGTAGAGAAAAAACGAGTTTTAATGTTTCCACTATATACGTATATGGAAAAGCAACCACGCCCTCTGACAACCATGTTTTTTGACAAATCAAATTAATCTGAACAATCTTGGTAGTGGGTCACACAAGGACCATTTGTGTGAAATTATTTTAAAATCAGGCCAGCAGTTTCACACGAGAAGATTTTTTAAATTTCCACTATATACATATAGGGAAAAGTGACCAAACCCCTGGCTGCCATGTTTTTTGACGAATTGGTATAATTTGAACAATCTTGGTAGAGGGTCACATATGGATGGTTTGTGTAAAATTATTTTAAAATTGGGCCAACAGTTTCACACACAAAGATTTTTTAATTTTCCACTATGTGCATACAGGGAAAAGTGACCACGCCCTCTGGCAGCCATGTTTTTTGATGAATCGGTGTTATTTGAACAATCTTGGTAGAGGGTGACATAAGGACCATTTGTGTGAAATTATTTCAAAATAGGCCATCGGTTTAGGAGGAGATGTCGTTTGAAGTTTTTTCTATTTTTAGCTCTGGCACCCCTATGTGCAACCAAGCAGAACCGTTTGAACAACTTTTGTGGAGGACCACCCAAGGAATTTCATGGCCAAGTTTCATCAAAATCCATTCAGTGGTTTTTGATGTGTCGTTTAAAAACAATTGTCGACGACTGACGACTAGACGAAAGGGCGAACACAGCGTGATCACAATAGCTCACCACGAGCACATTGTGCTCAGGTGAGCTTAAAACTCAAAGAAATAGACATGAGAAATATCAATAAAGGACATTCAAAGTTAAAATGTATTTTACAACCGAAAATGTGGATGACAAATGTAAAGCAAATATACTGCCATGCAAGAAGAAATTTCCGCACTGAAGTTGCAGTTATCAGACTTAACATTCAAGTATAAATATTTGCACATGATTTCTTACCTGCTATGAGTTGTGAGCAGAGATCTAGAACCAAACCATCTGAGGGAGACAACTGAGCAACAATCTGAAATGAAATTAATAGAGTTCGGAAAATGAAGTGATTATAATTGCAAAATTTACTTCAAATACACTTTGCAGATCTCTACTTCTAGTAACTACTGACTCAGACCTCCACTAATTACCTTTACTGGTGAATACAAGTATCGATAAGAAACCAAATACTATATTTTTTTTAACATTTATTCTTTCCACAAAACAAGTTGCTGACAAGATTTTTTTTCAAGGATTTCTGGGTGAAATTCAAGCTTTTTTCCCCAGAATTAAAGAAATTTTCCCAGTTTTGTAGGGTATCAGTCTTTTCAAGGTGTTTTCTTGGACAATCATCAAGTTCTTGGACTTGTAAAGTATTCTGCAAACCCTGTGTTACAACGACTTGAAATAAGATATTGAACTCCATTTTTAGTTACTATCCAGCCCATGAAATATTTTCTTTTTATTCCACAATCAATAGAAATATAAATACAGGCCAAAAAGCCTTAGATATTTCATTTTTTTCTGTTTTAGTTTTGTTGGATTTCGAGTCACAGATATACAATTTATGCCATACAGCATCTTTCCACGTTCAGGGGTGGAGGAAGACCGACCAATAGAGGCCCTCCAGACATTATTTCAGACACTGGTGGGCACCTAAATAGAACCACAAACCTTCCTGAAGCTAGCTGGATTACAGGTTCCTCACATGGCAACCAGAGCAGGACTGTAACCCATAGAAGTGAGGGGCAACTGATTCCAAGTCAGCAGTCTTAACCACTCAGCCATGGAGGGCCCTTTGGATATTTCATAATGCCTGCTTTGATCTTGGTAGTATTTTTCATAAATACAAATAAACATGCCTAAGCATTCACCTGACTTATTTTTTCTACAATGTAGAATTTGATTAAATCCCGACTTTTCAAAACTTCAGAATTTGCTTAGAAACTGCAGCAAATAAAATAGATAAGTTAGTGTGCGTGATTTTTGCTAGATTGATTAAAAAATTTGGGACCTCACGCAAGTTTTATAATGTGAGTCTACGCGAAAATCACAACTTCCATAACATTTTTGCGAATAGAAATTTTTCTACAATGTAGATTTCAATGAGACTTCTCACAGTAGTAAATAATCATATGGTCTATAATGTAGTGAAATATAATGTATAGGTCTGTGTGCTTACTTTTGAGATATTTGATCATGATTAAAATCAACCAATCATTTCAAGCTAATTTTAAGACATTATTTTGAATTATTTAATGTGTCAGATGTTTTAATATCATATATTTTCTTTAGAAAGATAGAAACAGTGCCATTGTAATAGATTTACTCACAGGTTGCAATTAATTCATTAAATTATTTTCATTTCCGTACGTCGAATCCAGGCTTTATTCTACCTTTTCCGGATAAAAGATCTTACGCCATCACTTCCGGTTCATCAGAAGTGCAGAACTACCTTAAGTAGCCACCTGCCTTAAGCAACCGGATTGTCACTCCCTTGACTGGCTGCTTCATAAAGGTTTCACTGTATTTACATCATTATATTTAACCTTTTGTTGTACTTACCTTCAGGCTCCATATTTTATCGTCATGTTCAGGGAAGTGCTTCTGACAAAAATCATACAAGTATTTGTGAGCATTCAAGCTGTCTCCATTATTATCGCAGTAGCTCTTCAACAAGGAGAAAGCATCCATCTGTTTACCATCACAGACCAGCAACTGAAATTAAACTAGAATTTTTTCCCACTGTAGAAGCGAACTTTTTTACCTATTTCTTGTAACGTAAAAATTTGTGGGCAGAAAAGAATTGTTTCTGATATTCTTTATAATCTATATTGCAACAGCAGTAATTTCCAAGCTGACCTGGCTAAGAATTTGGCAACTGTTAGTAATTATCAGAAATCATGATTGTGTTCATACTGACCACTCTACTCATAGAGACAAACAGACAAATAAACAAGAGCTATCCATAAGACAGAAAATACTCGACTACTCTTAATGTTGTCCCAGAAACAGGAATATTACCCTAAATGTTAAAATATCTATAGAGTTTCAATCCAGTATCTGCATTAGTTTTGGAGATGCAAAACTTAAACCAGAAGTTTTAAGTCCAAAAGGAGGCATAATTTGGCCAAAATACATTTCAGAGTTATGGGACTTGACCCAGTGAGGTTGGTAATTGACCTAGAAAATGAACAAAAATAAGTTTCAAAGCTATATGCCTTTAAATGATAGCTATATATACTTGCATGCAAAACTTTAAAAATCGAGCTAAAAACATTGTCCACTTAATTCATATTAAAACATTTAGTCCACAGTTGTTAAAACTCATGAGATTATACATTTAGCTCTGAAGTCACCATTTCATTTCAAACAAGTCACATTTTCACTCCTTTCAGCTTTGTCACAACTTTTTTATAGATTTCTGTGAAATCATTCAATTTTATGGAAAAAATTCTGTGGTTTTGGCCAAAAAGATGTCATATGGGGACATGACTTCTTAAAGCTATAATGAATAGCAATTTATTTTTACATTAGTTAATTTCCCCGAACCAATGAAAGTAACCCTCTCAAGAATACTACTGATTTCATGATACCTCTGCATGTTTGGTAACAAATATATCCCAGACTCCTGGATATCCTTCCAATTCCTTGAAGCAAGATATGGCTCTGTCACTGAAGTTCTTTATCTGCATTGTTAGTGACTGCTTCTGTGACTGCATTAAGTGCTGGCTTAAACTGTCACCTGCAATAAAATACATTCTGAGAATAACAGCAAGTCTGAGATTCAGTTACAAATCATGAGTGTCAAAATCTATTCTCCAAAGTCTAACCTTATGAATGCTGTGAAATAGTTTATTTTTTGATAAAATTTTGTATTCAGCCAAAATGGCCATTTCATGGGAATATAAATTTGTAGCTTGCAGACTGCAAATATAGGTTCTAGATAATTCATTGAATTTTGAATGAAATTAAGTTTTTCAGTAACAAAGCGCAATAAAGTAAAAGCAAGAACTTATTTCATTAGAAGGTCAACAAATGAGCTATAACCTATTTGTAGTTAAACAAGAAACGCGGCAATGCCACGAAACCAGGTTTTCAACACTTTTCATAAGAATAAACAAGAGTACTCTAGCACCTGTATTTGCAGATGTTATTTTAATTTTGTGGTTGTTTAGTAATCATTGTAATTCTTTTGTTTTTCTAAGTCCACAAAAAAAATCCTTACCAGGTAGGAGATACCTTAAAATACACCTAAAATTAGAAAGTAACAACTATGTTGTACCACAGAAAAGTGGTCTTGGTTTTTCCCTACGGTCAATTATAAAAAAGTTACAATATAAGTTATTTATAGTAACAACTAAGGGAAGTTAATCTTAAAAAAAAAAAAAAAAAAAAAAAAAAAAAAAAAAATACAAAAAAAAAAGAAAATTGTAAGTTCACACAGAAATCCTTACCAGGTAGAGATTGGTCAAAATACACCTCAAAATTGGATGTAACATGCATATTGTACTACAGAAAAGTGGTCTCGATTTTTCCCTATGTCTAGTAATGAAAAAGTTACAATATAAGCTATTTATAGTAACAACAAAGGGAAGTAATTCTAAAGAAGGGAACTGCGCAAGACACTTCGTCTCATGATGGTGTATAATTGTGCCAAGTTACATCAAAATCCCTCTATGCATGAAGAAGATATGTTCCAGACAAAGTTTCCATTCTTGTATCCTTTGACCTGTAAGTGTGACCTTGACCTTAGACCTAGGGACCTGGTTCTTGCGCATGACACTCCGTCTCATGATGGTGAACAATTGTGCCAACATTCATCAAAATCCCTCCACGCATGTAGAAGATATGCTAACCCTAACCCTAACCCTATTTTTAGTAACAATGACCTTGACCTTGATCCCAGAAACCCCAAAATCAATCCCAAGCTACAACTTTATATAAGTTTTCTATACACCAAGTTTCATCATGATAGCTCATTCCTAAGTTAAGTTATTGACTGGAAACCCTTTTTCTATTTTAAGTAACAGTGACCTTGACCTTGACCCCAGAAACCCCAAAATCAATCCCAGCCTTTGTCTTGATATAAGCTACATACATACCAACTTTTATTCAAATATCTTTACTGAAACAAAAGTTATTGACTGGAAACCCTTTTTCTATTTTAAGTAACAGTGACCTTGACCTTGACCCCAGAAACCCCAAAATCAATCCCAGCCTTTGTTTTGATATAAGCTACATACATACCAAGTTTTATTCAAATATCTTTACCGAAACAAAAGTTATTGACCGGAAACACCAGTTTGACTCCACCGCCACCGCCGCCGCCCGTCCACCCGACCGACATCTACCCCAATCTAATAACTCTTAACAAGCAAAACTGTAGGTAACCATAAGCAAACCCCGTATTTGCCAACTAACTGATCCTTTGAATTGAGATTTGTTTGTAAGTTCATTAATAGTCGCCACCAGTAACATGCAACTCCTCCAGGAGACTGTCAGTAATGTTAAGTTGGAGGAAAGTGCAAGATTCAGAAGACACTCCCATTTCAAGAAATATCCTTGGCTCTTAAGCATGCAATGTGTAAAGCACCAATACAAAGGACTTTTTATCCCAAAGCAAGTAATTTTTAGTTTGAGGAACAGGGCCTCGAACTCAAGACCCATGGTTTCCTAGCCAGACCATGCTAACATCTGACAACCACCTAAACTTTTATCTTAAAGTTAATGGGTAAACTGGCATCAAAAGTAAGTACGGACAAAACATTGAAAATCTCCGTTTGCTGATAGGATGTTTAAATCAGTTAACTTCTTAAAAACAAAATAAACCGGAATTTTATTTAATTTTATTAATTGATTCAACTTGGGCCAACAATAAAAACTCCTCTAAAACAGTCAACAATTATAATAATCACTGTATCTATGGCATACATGAGGAAAGTTTTACTCACTTTGTCGGAATCCACTTCGCTGCATACTCAGTTCATCACATTGTTTCTTGTATTTTTTCCATTCCAAATACCAGAGTAGACCAAGATATGCTTTATGTAGTTTCTCCATATACTTCTCTCTATCTCCACTCGTAACTTTCTTCAGACCGTGCCTCTTCCGTACTTCCTAAAATATTCAATTACACTATGGGTTTTCTTTGTTAAAAAGGAAACTGTACTTCCAATAAACTTTCTGCATAAACTTCAGAAAATATATTGCATATTTTTGTATTGGCACCTTGTACATGTATTCATGAGTTAATTGGGAAATACTGCCTTGATAGCCTAGTAGTAGATCGTCGGCTTCAAGTGCGGGAGGTCGTGGGTTCGATCCCCATCCGCGTCTTACCAAAGACGTGAAAAAAGGTATCAGTAGCTCCCTTGCTTGATGCTAAGCATTAAAAGGAAACTGGCAAGAATATTTTTATTTATTATTTATTTATAAATACATATAGGTCACCATGGCCTAGTGGTTAAGGCATCCGCCTCAGGATTTGGAGGTCAGAGGTTCGAGCCCCATGGGAAGCATTCATTCGGGGGATGTTTGTCATGGGGCTCGTTCCGAAAAGGCCAGTTATGGAGCTGTGAGCTAGTTAAATGAATGGCTACCGACTTCTATCCGCCTGGTGCCTGGCATAGTGGTAGGAGTTGGGAGGTAATTGGTACGCACAATAAAGGTGTCTCATAAGCCAAATTGGTTGGCCCTTTCAATACGGGTGATATTATAATAAACCTCTGGCGGCCATGTTTTTGACAAATCATTTGAACAATCTTGGTAGAGGCAGGCTTTCAAGTGACCCTTGATGAAAAACTAGGAGAAAAGTAGGAGCCTCTGATATATAAAGTAGGAAAAAAGTAGGAATCTAATGATAAATAGTAGGAACTTCTGAGAACAAACTCTGGACCGGATCCAGAAATATTTGATAGTTTTAGTACACCTGCAAGGTGCACAGTGCCAAGAGGGGGTAGGTATGGGAGGAGAGCCTCTGTATGTGTGTGTGTGAGGGGGAGGGATGAGGAACTAGACGGGTATTCCCCTCATTTTATGATTTGGGGGTTCAGGGGCTTTCCCCCTGGAAACTTTTGAAATACAGGTATGAAATGGTGAGCTCTGGTGCATTTTATGGGTGTAAATTATGGGGTATGGGAGGAGGTATTGTAGCTATTTTAGGGGGGTCAGGGTGCTCTCCCCCGGGAAAATTTTGAAATACATGTACAAAATGGTGGTCTCTGGTGTATTTTTTGGTCTTAATTTTGAGGTATTGGGAGGGGTAATCTCCTCATTTAATAAGTGTGTGTGGGGTGGGGTCAGAGGGCTGTCCCCCTGGAACTTCAGAAATACAGGTATGAAATGGTGAGCTCTGGTGCATTTTATGGGTGTAAATATTGAGCTATGGGAGGAGGTATTCCAGTCATTTTAGGGGGGTCAGGGGATTTTATTTTAACAAAACAGGTACAAAATTGTGGGCTTTGGTGCCTTTTCTGGTCTTAATTTTGAGGTACTGGGAGGGGGAATTTCTTAATTTTATGTGTTGGTGGGTTAGGGGGCTGTCCCCCCGAAATCTTTTGAAATATAGGCACAAAATGGTGAGCCCTGGTACATTTTTTATTGTAAATTTTGAGGTATGGGAGGAGGTATCCCAGTCCTTTCAGGGAAGCCATGGGGCTCCCCTCCCCTCCCCCCACACTCCTTAGAAAATTTTGAAAAACAGGTACAAAATGGTGAGGTCTGGTGCATTTTTTTATCTTAATTTTTAGGTACTGGGAGGGTACTTTCTTCATTTTTGTGGGGGGAGGGTCAGAGTGTTCTCCCTTTGGAAAATTTTGAAATATAGGTAAGAAACGGAGACATATGGTGTACTGTTTGGTCTAAATTTTGAGAAAATATTAATCCTTTGCCAAAATAGTTGGGTGCAACTTTGATGAGTATAGGTCACTTCTCAGCAAACTTGGAGGGGGGCACCCTCTGCCCAGTCCTGAACCTGGGTCTGAATCTGAATCTTTTATATTTACACAGCTGGACTTAAATCACAAAATATATGGTCTGTCTATTTTCATGATGCTCTGAGGTCCTCAATGTACATAGCTACCTGTTACCTCTTATGCTTCAATATCTATGTCAGTACATGTATTCAACTCCAATAATAAACTGTCAGCACGTTTCTGCATGCATAACAGCAGGTTTCTGCATGCGTTAGAGGTCACTAGCAGCATGTCAAAGGTCTCTAGAGCCTCACCAGTACACCATCAGTCCTTATATTTTGTAAAAAAATCATTATACAAACAGGCTAACAACATTTGTTAACATATTTCTTCTTATTTAGATAAAAAAAGTAGGAGTAGTAGGAGCTTTTTTTAAAAAGTAGGAAAAAAGTAGGAACAGACCTAAAAAGTAGGAAAAGTAGGAAAAAGTAGGACTACTTGAAAGCCTGTGGAGGGGAACACAAGGACCATTTGTAAGAAGTCAATACAAAATCGGGCTAGCAGTCTCACACGAGAAGATTTCTAAAGTTTCCACTATATACATATCAAGAAAAGTGACCACGCCCTCTGGCAGCCATGTTTTTTGACGAATTAAAATAACTTGAACAAGGCAGTCTAAAAGACAGCTAAATCCCCCACCACTGCTATGGATAAAGAAAGGGTAAACCTTTGATTTTAGCTGTGACCTTGACCTTGAACTGACGTGGCTGACTCATGAATTCTGCACAACGTCTTGATGAGGTGATCATTTGACCAAAGTTTCATGAAAATCCTTCAAGGGGTTTAGGAGATACAGAGCTGAAACCTTTGACCTTCAGTTGTGACCTTGACCTTGAGTTGACATGGCTGACTCATGAGTTCTTGATGAGGTGATCATTTGACCCAAGTTTGATGAAAATCCTTCAAGGGGTTAAGGAGATACAGAGTGGACACCAAATGGAAGGCTCAAACCTTCGACCCTTAGTTGTGACCTTGACCTTGAGCTGGCATGGTTGACTCATAATTTCTGCATATCGTTCTGATGAGGTAATCATTTGACCCAAGTTTTATAAAATTCCTTCAAGGGGTTTAGGTGATATAGAGCGGACACGAAATGGAAGGCTCAAACCTTTGACCTTCAATTGTGACCTTGATCTTGAGCCGACATGGCTGACTCATAAGTTCTGCACATCGCCTTGATGAGGTGATCGTTTGACCCAAGTTTGATGAAAATCCTTCAAGGGGTTTAGGAGAGATAGAGCGGACACGAAATGGAAGGCTCAGACCTTTGACCCTAAGTTGTGACCTTGACCTTGAGCCGGCATGACTGACTCATGGGTTCTGCATATCATCTTGATGAGGTGATCATTTGACCCAAGTTTTATAAAATTCCTTCAAGGGGTTTAAGAGATATAGAGCAGACACAAAATGGAAGGCTCAAACCTTTGACCTTGAGTTGTGACCTTGACCTTGAGCCGGCATGGCTGACTCGTGGGTTCTGCACATCATCTTGATGAGGTGATCATTTGACCCAAGTTTTATAAAATTCCTTCCAGGGGTTTAGGAGATATAGAGCGGACACAAAATGGCAGGCTCAAACCTTTGACCTTGAGTTGTGACCTTGACCTTGAACCGACAAGGCTGACTCATGGGTTCTGCACATCGTCTTGATGAGGTGATCATTTGACCCAAGTTTCATGAAAATCCTTCAAGGGGTTTAGGAGATATGGACCGGACACAATTTTGTTACGGACGTAAGGACGGACGGACGGAAGGACGGACGCAGACCATTCCTATAATCCCTCCGCCACGGTGGGGGATTAACAATCTTGGATTAGGGTGACATAAGGACCACTTGTGTGAAATTATTTCAAAATCAAACCATTGGTTTAGGAGATGTTGTTTGAAAAAAAAATTATTTTTAGCTCTGGCGTCCCCTATGTGCAACCTAGCGGATCTATTTGAACAATTTTGTGGATCCTCCAAGGAACATCCACAGAGAGTTTCATCAAAATCCATTCAGTGGTTTTGAGGAGATGTTGTTTAAACACAACTGTTGACGACGAAAAATTATACCACCCATAATGGCCTATGGGAGGTTAACGGACACTAGTGTTCAAGTCTCGATATACTGTGACCTTGACCTTATGACCCAAAAGCAACTGGGAGCATATACTGACCCAATGAGAACCATTAATTAAGTTATCAATAGGACACCAAAATGTCTAAAGACTGATATGAGCAAAACAAACTTGCCCGCTCTTTTTCAAATAGGGGCATAAATATCAGTAGTAGTGTCCTTGTAATGTCAAAGATACCATCATTAACAAACAAAGCTGATAGCTTCCTAGTCAAGTTGCCTTTTGACGAACATGTAGCTTCCATCTCACCACTGACTACTTTCCTAACAAAAACAGTTTACAACTGAATTTCCTGGAAAAAAAAAAACATTCTAAAATGACCTGATTAATGAGTTTTTCTGTTAAAAAAGGTAAACAACTGACCTGCATCACAGTAGTTGCCTCAGCATCATCACCAATTTTCAGTAAATACACAACAAATTCCATCACCACTTCTTTGGCATCCAAGTCACTCAAAACTTTCATCTGGCTGTGTGATAGTAAAAACATTCAGTAAAATACCCACCACAGGAAGTAGCAAGGGGATAACCAATATGCTTAAGGATAACATGGTGTAATAGCCATATTTCATATCTTGTAACTGGATGGTGATATTTAAATGAAATTTGGTCACTTTAAAGACATTCAAAATTAAAAACTTTTCACCGAGAGATTTTTCAAATTTTATCATTTTGGTGGGGAGATAAACGGTATTGAAGTTAACATTGACGTCTATGGGAAATATATAATTTCTTTGATTATGAGAATCTGAACTTGAGTTTGGAGAAAATTTTGCGGTAGAAAACTGTATAATATATGATTCTGATACAAATATCAACAAGAGCACCGCCTTGCGGGTGCTGACGCTCATCTGATTTTTTTTTGTGTAATAGAAATATTGTCCTACCCATGATTTTCTAAGTCTAAAAAGGGCCATCATTCTTGCAAAAAGCAGGATAGAGTTATGTTTCTTGATGTACAGTGTCCACTTATGATGGTGAAAAACTGTTGCAAGTTTTAAAGCAATAGCTTTGATAGTTTATGAGAAAAGTTGACTTAAACATAATACTCAACCAAGAAAATGATTTTCTAAGTCCAAAAGGGGCAATAATTATTGCAAAAAGCAAGATGGAGTTATGTTGCTTGCTGTACAGGGTCAGCTTATGATGGTGAACAAGTGATGCAAGTTTCAAAGCAATAGCTTTGATAGTTTAAGAGAAAAAGTTGACCTAAACATAAAACTTAACCAAGAAATCTGATATTTTCTAAGTCCAAAAGGGGCCATAAATCTTGCAAAAAGCAGGACGGAGTTATGTTTCTTGCTGTACAGGGTCAACTTATGATGGTGAACAAGTGTTGCAAGTTTTAAAGCAATAGCTTTGATAGTTTAGGATAAAAGCTGACCTAAACATAAAACTTAACCAAGAAAACTGATTTTCTAAGTCCAAAAGGGGGAATAAATCCTGCAAAAAGCAAGATGGAGTTATGTTTCTTGATGTACAGGGTCAGCTTATGATGGTGAACAAGTATTCCAAGTTTCAAAGCAATAGCTTTGATAGTTTAGGAGAAAAGTTGACCTAAACATAAAACTTAACCAAGAAATCTGATATTTTCTAAGTACAAAAGGGGCCATAAATCTTGCAAAAAGCAAGATGGAGTTATGTTTCTTGCTATACAGGGTCAGCTTATGATGGTGAACAAGTATTCCAAGTTTCAAAGCAATAGCTTTGATAGTTTAGGAGAAAAGCTGACCTAAACATAAAACTTAACCAGGCAACGCCGACGCAGACGCCGACGCCGACAACCGCTCAAGTGATGACAATAACTCATCATTTTTTTTCAAAAAATCAGATGAGCTAAAAAGAAATCTAAAATTCCCCGTAGGGAAAAGGAGAAAATCATTTTTTTCTAGTTTTCAAGGGAGATAACTCATGAAAAAAAAAAAAAAATTGTCAGGGGAGGTAATCTAAAGGAAATTTTTGAGAACTTCTGTCACTATATAACTTGTCAATATGCACCTTATTTCTATCGTTTGGCATTTTTAAAACTTACATTATCAAGTTGTATGTACGCATTTGGTGAAATAGAGGCCTATTACACCATGTTATCCTTAAGTTGTATTGGGTTTCCAGCCACACACCATAGAAAATACATGGCGAACAGTCTGGGACCACAGGAAATACTTGCGAGGGTCTCGATGTTTGAGATATTGATGCTCTAGCAAGCAATGGTTTCAATGTATAATGTATTTATGATAGAAATAATTTTTTCCACTTAACTCAATGTAAAGTAACATTGTTTGGGTTAGTTCAGGAAAACTTGCTATAATATTAAAGCTGTTACTTGACAATGCACATTGACCATGTTGATGGGGAGGTTTGATCACTTCAATGTTTAGTTTTTGTGTTTTAAATCAAACCAAGATATGTTATGTCTTATGAAGACTTTTGGGGAGTTAGTGGTAGACAGTTAGGTAGGGCAGTTGGGGAGGAGAAGGGATAAAAGCAAGGATGAATATTCAACAGCAATAGCACGTTCCTAAAATGCTGTCTCCCTACATCCTAAACCACAGCAGTGCAAACACGCATACACCAATTGTTTTGGTCATTATCCGAATTTGGATTTTTTTCCTAAAAGACTGATTACCTTTAAGGAATTTCAAATTCTTAATTATTTCTGAAGAAAAAATGTGAATAATTAGTTCCTGATATTACTTACCAAAATCAGACGTTACAACGGTTAATTGATTATCCGCTGACATCCCTTATTAAGTCAAAAGTAAAATTCTAGGTACAAAAAATCCTTTTCAAGTGCATGTATATAATGTTTATGACTGATGAAAAAAATATATCAGACTCAATTTGATATCTTGCTGTTGGTCAATTTCAAAACTGTTCACACCAACTGATCAAAAGCTGGCCTCCAAAACATGGACACAAGTAAATAATTTACCTGAAAAGCTGTTGAATTAGATCCCTGTTATCTTCTGCTTCCATACTTAGCAATTCTGTTCCTACCTGGAGCAAAGCACAAACAAATAGTAATATTACCATGTACATAACTATTAAAAATCTTGTGACAAAATTTCAAAACCACACTTATTACCTAGAAATCATCATCTCATTCAACTAATGGGTACACACAGTAATTGGCTACCAAGTACCAAAGTCCTAAACTTCTTATTGTCTAACCATAATCGTAAAGTTTTTTGCAGGGCTCAACTTAAGTGCATTTAAGTTATAAATACATCATCAGTCAGTTTACATACTAACTTCTGAATATGAGAACTAACATGTTCACCAAAGTTACAAAATATTTACTTCCGTGAAACAGAACTAGGATGTATATTAACTAGAAATTACAGACTTCTTGACAATCACTTCCAAGAATCCAACATAAGTTTTGACTTGCCGGACAGGAAATAAAATACAGGTTTTCCTCAGTGACTTGACTATTACCTGCCCTGGGGGACTGGGCAGCTATTAATGTCAAATCCTGATCTTATCAATTTGTAATTTCAAAGGCAAGCTCTAACAGGTGGTACATGAGCAAGTACTCTAGTCCCCAGTACCTGAGGGGAAGGCAAGCTAACAGGTGGTACATGAGCAAGTACCCTATTTCCCAGTACCTGAGGGGAAGGCAAGCTCTAACAGGTGGTACATGAGCAAGTACCCTAGTCCCTAGTACCTGAGAGGAAGGCAAGCTCTAACAGGTGGTACATGAGCAAGTACCCTAGTCCCCAGTACCTGACGGGAAGGCAAGCTCTAACAGGTGGTACATGAGCAAGTACCCTAGTCCCCAGTACCTGAGGGGAAGGTAAGCTCTAACAGGTGATACATGAGCAAGTACCCTAGTCCCCAGTACCTGAGAGGAAGGCAAGCTCTAACAGGTGGTACATGAGCAAGTACCCTAGTCCCGAGTACCTGAGAGGAAGGCAAGCTCTAACAGGTGGTACATGAGCAAGTACCCTAGTCCCCAGTACCTGAGGGGAAGGCAAGCTCTAACAGGTGGTACATTAGCAAGTACCCTAGTCCCCAGTACCTGAGGGGAAGGCAAGCTCTAACAGGTGGTACATGAGCAAGTACCCTAGTCCCCAGTACCTGAGGGGAAGGCAAGCTCTAACAGGTGGTACATGAGAAAGTACCCTAGTCCCCAGTACCTGAGGGAAAGGCAAGCTCTAGCAGGTGGTACATGAGCAAGTACCCTAGTCCCCAGTACCTGAGGGGAAGGCAAGCTCTAGCAGGTGGTACATGAGCAAGTACCCTAGTCCCCAGTACCTGAGGGGAAGGCAAGCTCTAACAGGTGGTACATGAGCAAGTACCCTATTTCCCAGTACCTGAGGGGAAGGCAAGCTCTAGCAGGTGGTACATGAGCAAGTACCCTAGTCCCCAGTACCTTAGGGGAAGGCAAGCTCTAACAGGTGGTACATGAGCAAGTACCCTAGACCCCAGTACCTGAGGGGAAGGCAAGCTCTAGCAGGTGGTACATGAGCAAGTACCCTAGTCCCCAGTACCTGAGGGGAAGGCAAGCTCTAACAGATGGTACATGAACAAGTACCCTAGTCCCCAGTACCTGAGGGGAAGGCAAGCTCTTACAGGTGGTACATGAGCAAGTACTCTAGTCCCCAGTACCTGAGGGGAAGGCAAGCTCCAACAGGCTGTACATGATCAAGTACCCTACTAAGTCCCCAGTACCTGAGGTGAAGGCCAGCTCTAACAGGAGGTACATGTGCAGGTACCCTAATCCCCAGTACCTGAGGGGAAGGCAAACTCTAACAGGTGGTGCATGAGCAAGTACCCTATTCCCCAGTACCTGAGGGGAAGGCAAGCTCTAACAGGTGGTACATGTGCAAGTACCCTAGTCCCCAGTACCTGAGGGGAAGGCAAGCTCTAACAGGTGGTACATGAGCAAGTACCCTAGTCCCCAGTACCTGAGGGGAAGGCAAGTAACTGATTAAGTCTTACCTTCCAAACTGTCTGTGAGGAACCTATTGGTACATGGACAACATTCTGTAACACCTGCAGGGCCTCTGACCACCGGTGGTTCAACAGACACTGTCGAAGCAAATGAAAAAGTTGGGGAAGTACTGGCATGTTTACACTCTGTTTCTCTTTCATATCAGCAAACTCTGTCAAAATTAGAAGACAAATACAAATATCTCATTAATCTCACATTTGCTAAATTATTTTTTGAAGTTATTCAAGTCATAATGTCAAATGTACATTCTAAGAAAGTAGCATGGTTTGAAAAGCAAAAATAACATCCCAGACCATGTGGTTCGATTTCTCATGTTCATTTAACAATTATTTCTAGCCAGAGATGTAACACAAGGCAATGTACTAATATGCAATAAAAGTCAGGTTTTGTAATTAAAATTAAAACATGTTGGAGATATTTCTATTTCATTTATATTCAACTGTTACGCTTGCAAATGTCAAAGTAACTTTCTTTCACACATTCCTGTTCCAGTTTATATCAATGAAAATTTAAATAAAATACCAAATGCTGTAAGTGGGTCAATATCCTGTATTGCTTCTGTTAGGTTTTTGTACCATTCAGTAACAGGAGCATCGTCTCCTCTCAGAAGCTGACACAACTCTGTCTGAAAAATAACAAAAATTCAAATCAATGAAAATGTACACTTGTGATCTTTTTTTTCCAATATAGGAGAAAAGGTATGCTCTGCTACGATTGTAGGGAATATATTAAAAGTTTCTGATCTGGACCTTGCAGTGCTCGCGCTGCCAATCAACATTATCGCCAACTGGCGATTATTTTATTCAAATGTCGATTAAAACGCAATTTTGGTGATAGAAAATGGTGATTAATTTATAACAAGAGCACCGCCTTGTGGGTGCTGATGCTCATCTGATTTTTTTTGTATAATAGAAATATTGTCCTACCCATGATTTTCTAAGTCTAAAAAGGGCCATCATTCTTGCAAAAAGCAGGATAGAGTTATGTTTCTTGATGTACAGTGTCCACTAATGATTGTGAAAAACTGTTGCAAGTTTCAAAGCAATAGCTTTGATAGTTTATGAGAAAAGTTGCCTTAAACATAATACTCAACCAAGAAAATGATTTTCTAAGTCCAAAAGGGGCAATAATTATTGCAAAAAGCAGGATGAGTTATGTTGCTTGCTGTACAGGGTCAGCTTATGATGGTGAACAAGTGTTGCAAGTTTCAAAGCAATAGCTTTGTAAGTTTAAGAGAAAAAGTTGACCTAAACATAAAACTTAACCAAGAAATCTGATATTTTCTAAGTCCAAAAGGGGCCATAAATCTTGCAAAAATCAGGATGGAGTTATGTTTCTTGCTGTACAGGGTCTGCTTATGATGGTGAACAAGTGTTGCAAGTTTTAAAGCAATAGCTTTGAAAGTTTAGGATAAAAGCTGACCTAAACATAAAACTTAACCAAGAAAACTGATTTTCTAAGTTCAAAAGGGGCAATAATTCTTGCAAAAAGCAAGATGGAGTTATGTTTCTTGATGTACAGGGTCTGCTTATGATGGTGAACAAGTATTCCAAGTTTAAAAGCAATAGCTTTGATAGTTAAGAAGAAAAGTTGACCTAAACATAAAACTTAACCAAGAAATCTGATATTTTCTAAGTACAAAAGGGGCCATAAATCTTGCAAAAAGCAAGATGGAGTTATGTTTCTTGCTATACAGGGTCAGCTTATGATGGTGAACAAGTCTTCCAAGTTTCAAAGCAATAGCTTTGATAGTTTAGGAGAAAAGCTGACCTAAACATAAAACTTAACCAGGCAACGCCGACGCAGACGCTGACGCCGACGCCGACAACCGCTCAAGTGATGACAATAACTCATCATTTTTGTTCAAAAAATCAGATGAGCTAAAAATGCTACAAAAAAAAAATATTGCAAAAAATTGTCCTTAAACTGCTGGAACATACATAGTTTTATCAACAAGAGGGCCATGATGGCCCTATATCGCTCACCTGTTATCATTGCACTTGAGGACAAGAAGGTCCTCAGAAAAGATATCTCAGTCCAAAGAACAGGAACAACAAAGGGAAGAAATTTAACCAAAAAGAAAAAAAAAATTCTTACAAGGTATAGATATGTCAAAATACACCTAAAAATTGGAGGTATCATCCATATTGTACCACAGAAAAGTGGTCTCGGTTTTTCCCTACGGCCAATAATAAAAAAGTTACTAAAAATAAGCTATTTATAGTAACGTAAAAGGGAAGTAATAAAAAAAAATATATTGTAAGTGAACAAAAGAAGGATCTGCCAAATAAATCTGCTGACATAAATGAAATTTCAGATCAGTATCTTCATTAGTTACGGAGATATACCCATTTTAATTTGAAATAAAGGGAGGTAATTTGACATAAAATCAGTCCATAGTTATCTACCCTGATTGTCTCAGTCCAACTCATAACAATAATGAAATTTCAAATAAGTCCTATAAGTACTTACTGATATAAATCCATTTTGATTACAATCAGGGGAGGTAATCAGATATAAAATAACTCTGGAACCTACGATTGGATCTGATTTGTCATGGAATCCAAGATTTATTGTTGTTTAAGATATTTTGGAAGTTTGTATCAAATAAAACCATAAATGAAGTCTCTATATGGCTGCAAAAGCCAAAATAGCCAATTTTGGACCTTTAAGGGGCCATAACTCTGGAACCTATGATGGAATCTGGCCAGTTCAAGAAAGGAAGCAAGATCTTGTGGTGATACAAGTTGTGTGCAAGTTTGGTTAAAATCAAATTATAAATGAAGCTGCTATTGTGCAGACAAGGTCAAAATAGCTAATTTTGGCCCTTTCAGGGGCCATAACTCTGGAACCCATTATGGGATCTGGCCGGTTCAAGAAAAGACCCGAGATCTCATGGTGACACAAGTTTTGTGCAAGTTTGATTAAATTCAGATCATAAATGAAGCTGCTATTGTGCAGACAATGTCAAAATAGCTAATTCTGGCCCTTTCAGGGGCCATAACTCTGGAACCCATAATGGAATCTGGCCAGTTCAAGAAAGGAACCAAGATCTTATGGTGATACAGTTGTGTGCAAGTTTGGTTAAAATAAAATCATAAATGAAGCTGCTATTGTGCAGACAAGGTCAAAATAGCTAATTTTGGCCCTTTCAGGGGCCATAACTCTGGAATCCATAATGGGATCTGGCCAGTTCAAGAAAGGAACCAAGATCTTATGGTGATACAAGTTGTGTGCCAGTTTGGTAAAAATCAAATCATAAATAAAGCTGCTATTGTGCAGACAAGGTCAAAATAGCTAATTTTGGCCCTTTCAGGGGCCATAACTCTAGAACCCATAATGGGATCTGGCCAGTTCAAGAAAGGAACCGTGATCTTATGGTGATACAAGTTGTGTGCAAGTTTGGTTAAAATAAAATCATAAATGAAACCACTATCGTGCAGACAAGAAATTGTTGACGCACGGACGCACGGACTGACGACGGACGACGGACGAAGGGTGATCACAAAAGCTCACCTTGTCACTATGTGACAGGTGAGCTAACAAAAACGTGCGAAGTCGGTAGCAGGAAGTGTATTTGCCCAGAGGCATAATTACTCCCTCTAAATGGTGACCTTGACACACTTAATTTATTTGTTGATTGCCAACATGTGTATGTGGTATACTTCACTAATTGATCCACAGGTGTGCACTATTGATCATATAGAAGTTTAAAGCTACAATTATCATCACTTTATCCTTGATCATTTAATCGCCATTAATTACCAAACAAACAAATTAATTAAACATAATTCCTTCAGATGTGGAATTCCTATGTCCGACTCGAGACTTTCTGACGGCGGAAAAGTGCGTTTTTACATTCCGTTTGTCCGCAGACATGCACAAATTTTCTAGTTTGAAATGAAAAAAGGAAAGAATAATTTTGAAACGCTGAACATCGCTTCAAGTTTGTGGAGTTTATAAACGAATTTGACATAAGATACGGATGTTTCACCTGCCGAGGGCCTCTCAATTTCTGCAATAGTGGGAAAACCATACTGCGTCTAAATTTAGCATCTCTTTTTCTGCGTTCTGATTAGTTCCCTGTCGCGGGTTGTGTTATTTTTGCACACGGTAACTCGGCAAATAGAAACCAGAAATGTAAAGAATTATCTCAAAGTTTGGACAAATTCGTTGTTACAACTTCGTCTGCCAACAAAAATGGAAGTCAACAGTCAAAGCACAAAAAGCTCGCTCGTACAAGTCAGAAAGTTTCATGTCAGCTCTATTATAATTATTTATAACAATTTTGTTTACATTACTCTGGTAATAACTGATGCTTTTGACTCAAATTTTCTTCCTACTTTCGTCACAAAAAGTAATGATCATTCTTGACCAGAATTCACAATGAGTCATGTCACATACTAAAATGGTATTTTCAGTGACATTTGAATACAAACAACTGAAGATATGCATAAATGTATGATTATTCAAAGCCAATGATAAACATAAATAATGATAATTGAAAAATAAAGTGGGTTTAAGTGTTTTATGAAAAAAAAAAAATTAAAGAGTTACAAATACCCTGTTTTATGTTTTTTACTGAAATGCAAAAGCACACGTGAATAACACGCGCGCCAAGTTTGTCTATTAATATTTTCCCTGAAAAAAATGTGGCTATTGATTTATAATGGCAAGGGCTAGCACTGACCTTGCAATGTAATTAATTGAATATTTCATGTACTATAGTTAACAATTAGCAAATAAAACCTGTATTACTAAGAAGATCTTTTGGAAGCACAGAATGCAACCAAGCAAAATAATAGCAGGCTCAGTTTTAAAAACTCAAAACTCGGTTTTATTTTAAAACACATTTAGGAATTTTGAAGTCAGAATTGGGAAAAGAACATAGTTTTTAGTTTGAGATTACCTGATTTTACCGGAGGTAGATTTATAGGAGAAAAATGCCCTATCAATAGTCGACAGGACTTTCTGGGCATAATAGCTGTGCGAACAACAAAAGCAATCGGCATGACCGTCATGCGAATAACAAAATAATCAGCATGACAGTCGTGCGAACAGCCTTAGCCATTGATTAAATCTTGTTTGATATTTCATTTCAAATAAAATCAAACATTTAAATAGCACACAATATATATGGGAAAAGAATGTCCGTACTCCTAGACAATCCCTAACAGGGTTGTCCTGGGGTACAGATCCGTACCTCTAGAATTAGATTTTCTTCTTGCCATATTTACCTGGTTTACCATTATGTTTCTTATGAAAGTAGACTGAAAAACGTGTCCGTAAATACAACAAGATTATTTGTGACACAAATTTATTATTATTATTATTATTCAATGAATACATTTTTGTTTGTACAGATATATCTGTTACCCATGTTTTTTTCCCCAGTGGCTTGGGACTATTTATTATGCCATATTAACCTTTACCCTGCTATATTTCTAAAATGGACTGGCCCATCTTTCAATTTGGGCAATACCACTTGCTTATCAAAGGGGTGTTCACTGAGAATTTACTGACTGAATAGCGAACAGTCCTGACCATGATCAGACTGCACGGATGTGCAGGCTGATCTTGGTCTGCACTGGTCGCAAAGGCAGAATCACTTGCCGCCAGCAGGCTGAAGGTTAAGGTCACCCACACGTGTTGGACCCCTGTACATTGAACTTACACCTTAACAATGAATTCAAATTTGTTTGCCAAATTGTCTCTGTGATCTGTTTGAATTTTTCTAACCAGACTAAAACACCTCTCGTGATCAGCATTGCTGCCCGGCAGAAAAAGGAAAAATAGATTTTTACATGCATTATAAATTTATGGAATGTGTTTCCCAGTAGAATGGAAAATATTCAGCGAGCTAGCCTATATGGTGCCGCTGACGAAGACAAACAGTATTCAACCACAAAATCCCCTTTCTACTGCATGTTTACATCGTATTTTGTGAAAAAATGATATGCTCGTATAAAATAATTAACTTAGCAATTGATTTATGCCAGCAATGATTTTTTTTCGTTGTATGTGTTCAATACGTAGTCTTTTTATCTAGACCGCTATTTGGAAAATTAAATTGGCTGCCATTTTGACAGCCTCCGCATGATTCGGGTCAAGGGTCATACTTTTCAAATCAAAATGCAGTATACTTAGAATAGGATCCGAAACATGTTTTTGGTATCAAATTAAAGATAAAAGATTTAATTTTTCAGTAAATTAAAGATAAAAGATTGAATTTTTCAATTATGTATGAAGTCTTTTGGAAAAATAATTTCCATGAGGTGATTTTAAATAAATTTTCGCCGAACTTTATCTCAGGAAAGGGTCGACCCACATTAAAAATTCGGACGCTTACTGAAAATCAATCAATCAGCTTTCAAGTGACGTTAAAATATTTAATATTAATTAGTCTTAGGTACCCGCATGTTTTGGTAAAACAAGCATGTAATTTGCATCACGGTCCATGATCTCAATTAACAGCAAGGTGCAATAAACAGGTTAACATCCTGTGCTTACATAGCCATGTGGTTTAACTTACATAAGTGTCTGTTTAGTAATTTATATCACTGGAAAGAGAATTTTATATGCTTTCTAAAGGTGTATCATGCAATTGTTATCTCTATGAATAATGATTTTATGAACAAATAATTCAAGCGACCGCAATGCCAGTAGATAAGCACTGTCACTTGGCTTATCACCTGGGGTTCTAATTATAGCCAATTTGTTCCTTCATGGGACCTCCATACTGTCTGAAATTTATCTGTTAGTTTTACCTACGCATATAATAAGTGAAACATTTCGTTTTAAGCTGCGGTTTTGAGATAATTTACAGAATATTATATGTAATAACAACGAAATCCTAGACCTGTCACCTGATAAAAAATATGGTACGAACTGAATTATGTACGAATAATTTGCAATTAAGAAAAAGTGAAGCACAGACAATTACTATGAAATTACGTAGGTTTTAGAATATAATATGTAAAAATGCAAATCTGGAAGTGTGTGTTTGATGAAATCATTGACAAAAGCGTACAATTCTTTGATTCGTTTCCATTTTCCCATCAAAACATGCGTTGCGCCAAACCTCCTTTTCGAAGAGTCGAAAGCAAGGCACTGGAGGTCACACTGTACTAATTCAGTTCCTATTTTATTTCATATAAACAATTAAATCTTGAGACCTCATTTTCAGTATTTTAGATCATTTAAATGATATAAAACCCATATATAACCAATTAGTATAACATGTCCTCTTACCAAAAAGATAAAAACAAAACATATTGAGATGTTCTGTTACAGGCTAATCTGTTTAGAAAAGTACCCTCTGAAAATGCTCCAATGAGACTAGCTATTTGTAGACATTTTCTGAATAAAACTTAAACCTGGAAATTCTCAATGAAAGTGGTCTAGGTTTTTTCTCCTCTTCTTCTTCTAAATACTACACTCCTTCATAACTTTGAAGATTATGTGTAGATCTAGGCGCTGAATAAAAATTAATTTATTGTGTTTTACATACATCAAGTTAAATTTTGTACATGTGCCAAAAAAAGCAACAATAAAACTTTCCAAAATTTACATTATTAAAACTTTGTACATTGGTAGCTGTTTAAAGATTTTAAAGATTAAGGACAGGGATTAGAACAGGCACAGTGACAAAAGCTTTGAAAGAGTCAGCTGTGGATTTACAGTCAACTCGTCCCCAAGTCAACTCGTCCGGTATGACTGAATAGCGAAATCTAGAAGATTTCGCGGAATCTAATCAAATTAGCGAAATCTAGACATAAAATTTAAACTAATGAATATTTTTAAAAATCGTTTAAAGCTTTTATTAAAGATATAAATTTACGTGTTTATGCCAATTTTCAAGAAAAAACATTTATATTTAAGGTGTTTTTGAAGCGAAAAACGTATACGGGTCTAGATTTCGTCTGATTCTACATGCGCGGAAATCTCAAGTGTCAGGCAAAATCAAGATATAAAATCTAAAGTGATGAATTTTCTTTCTAAATCTTTTTAGGTTTTTATTAAGAATATATTTATAAGTTTGCATGTCAATTTTCAAGAAAAAATATTTATATATAAGGTGGTTTTGGAACGAAAAACGTATACGGGTGTTGATTTCGCCAGAGTTTATATGGGCAGAAATTTCAAGTGGCAGGCAAAATCTAGACATAAAATTTAAACTAATGAATATTTTTGAAAATCATTTTAAGCTTTTATTAAAAATATAAATTTACGTGTGCATGTCAATTTTCAAGAAAAAAAAATTATATTTAGCGTTTTTTTAAAGCAAAAACGTATACTGGTCTAGATTTCGCCCGATTCTACATGTGCGGAAATCTCAAGTGTCGGGCAAAATCTAGATATAAAATCTAAAGTGGTGAATTTTCTTTCTAAATCTTTTTATGTTTTAAGAATATATTTATAAGTTTGCATGTCATTTTTCAAGAAAAAATATTTATATATAAGGAGGGTATTGAAACGAAAAACGTATACGGGTGATGATTTCGCCAGAGTTTATATGCGCAAAAATTTCAAGTGGCAGGCAAAATCAAGACATAAAATTGAAAGTGATGGATATTTTTTGAAAATCATTTAAAGGTTTTATTCAGAATATATTTCCACGTGTGCATGTCTATTTTCAGGACAAAATATTTATATTTAATATGATTAATAACATATACTGATGTTGATTTCGCCCGATTTTATATGCGCTGAAATCTCAACTGAGAGGCAAAATCAGATCTTAAAATTTTAAGGAATGAGTTTTTAAAAAAAATCCTTGTGAGCTTTTATTAGGAATATATTTCTACGTGTCCATTTTAAGTTTCAAGAAATAATAATAATTAATGAGGCTTTGAAAAGAAAGCCTATGAATTTGCCTGATTCTATATGCGCAAAACTCTCAAGTGTCAGACAGAATCGAGACATGTATTCTTAGGTAATGAATATTTTAAACCTCCTTTTGAGGGTTTATTCGGAATGTATTTCTACCTGTCCAAGTCAAATTTAAAGAAAAAATATTAATATTTAGCATGGTTTTGAAAAGAAAATCCTATTCAGATTGGTCATTTCGTCCCCCCTTTTTCGGCCCCCCCCCCCCTTTTTAAAACGTATTTTTGTAAAAAAAAATCAAAGTATGATAAATTAAGTCGTTTTTTCTTTCAAATAAGTATATATTTTATGCTAAAAATATACACAAGAGTTCGTTTGTTTAAGAACTTTTTGCTTTAAAAGTGATCAATTTAACAAGGAGGATTTTCTGTTTTTTTTTTTTTCTTGTTTCTTTTTTCTCTTTGTCTGCTATGTTGGACAACATGATTGCCGTTTAATTGTCCGTATTTGATGCTGCTTATTTTCAAACTCTGGAATAAGATTAAACTTTTTATTAAACTTTTTTATAACAAATAATTTCCTCACTCCAATCAACAATTAACACATTTAATTCTACTAAGGGGAAATTTTGACACATTTCATTCGGTCAATCAACAACTTCTATCTGATATTTGAATTGGAAACTTCACACAAAAATGATTTGTTTCCTTTGTCGGAGTATCAATGACACCAGTGATGGCTCTAGTTTTCATAGATATGCCCCAAACAGAAATTGTCCACCGCGCTGACTCCATAATTCCTTCTACAAAGTATGAAAGCGCAACTCTGACCTTTGGCTAAAAAATGATCATTCTTTAAACTTGAAGTTTGGTCATACTCGAAACACAAGTCTTTGTTTCTAAACTATCTTAAAAATGCCAAATCAATAAAAAAAAACATGCCAGATTTGGGAATCGAACCCGTGTCGCCGCGGAAATAAACTTTTCCTGCGGGCTTGACCAATACACCACGGAGGAATACGTACTTCACGGTTGTTAAATATAATACTGTAATTAAGACACTTTACCTCAGGTACCTTTCAATTTTGAATGGAAAAATTAGTAAAAACAACCAATTCTTATGTGTTTCTATAACATATAATCTGTCAGTAACTAAGTTTTAATTCTTAGGAAATATAACAATAATCTTCAGCTGGGCTGGTATTCATAAAGCTCCTAAGGGAAATTTTTCCCTAAGGGACTAACTAAGGGAAAAGTTCCAAAGCATTTTGTGGACAGTCGTCGAGATAGTTGGAATGTCTAACAATAAAGTCACATACAGTCTGGAATAGTAATGAAGATTATCAATAAATCTTATAAAGCCTACTTCTTTTCTTTTGTTGTCGTACGGTCTGGAGGGCAGTGCTTTATAAAAAACAAAAACGGAAAAAAAGCCGGATTTAAAAAAAAAAACAAAAAAAAAAAAAAAAAAAACGCAACCGCCCATACAGCTCAAACCGCTGGCTTTTTTGGATGCTACCTTTTAAAATGATGGAATTTAGTTTAGAAACGTACGAATGCCAGGGCCTTTTCTTTGCTTCGCTTTTGCTCTCAATCTCGAACTTTTTTCACCGATTATCTGTTATTTAGTTAAGAAATGCATGAACGCCAAGACTTTTTCTTCGTTTGTGTAATTGTTCTGCGCGCTTTTGCTCTCAACATCTTAATTGATTATTATATTTTCTTTAGTTGATTGTATACTGAAATTTTTGATGGCCGCTCTACGTTTTCAAACGCCAAATTGGTCATTTAAAAAATTAAAAGATAAGGATAGACTCCCCGGAAGCACAGCAAACACGGCAAGAACCATGGATCGCAATACTAGTATAGGCCCGCAACAAATAGAAACTGTAGTGAAAAGATATAGCGGACGGGTTTCTTCAAAAATCCAACAGCATGTACGTTTTAATTATACTCAAGATGCAAACATGAGCATGGGGTAGCCAAACGTGTATAGAATGTTTGGGCAAGTGGAAAAAAGGAGGAATATTCAACAGGGAATGCCACGTTCCAAAAACAGTCTATAAACTCGAAGAACACTAACCAACCAACCCCCACACACAAACACACCCATAGACAGCTAAACAGACAAGTAGGACAAAATAACGCAGTAGGATACCGCTGAGGGAAAAATACTCCAGCCAGTCTTCTTCTTCTTCTTGTCGTTCGCACGAACATAGCGAGCTCCAGCCAGTATAAAGTGAGTACCTTACCAGAGCACCAAGAGTTTAACTTTTAAGGGCACGAATAGGCAAGATACATAATAAAATTCCACTTTTTCCCTCTGTTTTTGTACGAGTTAGGAGAAAAGCGTCACGTAGTCTTAAGACTTTATTAGTCATCGCACAATCCAGTAGGAAAGCACTGTGCTTCACGATTTTTGCATTTTATCCTCTATTGATAAACGTACTAACAGACTTTACAAATATTTGATCGAAATAAGCATTATTTTTAATTTCCCTATTAATATTACTAGTTTTTATGTACATTGCCGAAATCTGACATTCCAACTTTCAGCCTAATGTAAATTTGCAAGATCTGTCGTTTCTTTTCCTGCGCTGCTCATAATATATTAATAACATTTTAGTTATATTCATATTTTAGTGTCATGGATTTTAAAGTGCTTTTTTTTTCAAAAACAATCTTGAAACCAATCAAAGTTATACGTTTTAAGTACCTGTGATGTGCGACGTTTTTGTGAATCAAAGAATACTGTAACTACTCGACCAAGTTATGCTATGTAGTACGGAGTTTCTTCGGTTTGATGAAAGTACGGAAAACAATGATAGGACTTCCGAAATAAAAAATGATCCGACGCTTTTATTTCGACTGAATAGTGTCTCTTTTTTGATATTGTTTCAAGTGCTACATGTATCATTTAAAAAGAGAAATAGCTCTTAGGCTTATGACGCCGTGACAGGTGGAAAGACTGGCTGCATTAGTAAGCCTGGCAACGAGGTGACGAAGTGTGGTAATAAAATCTGTAAAAAGATCCCTTGGAAGCATAGAATGCAACCAAGAAGAATAATAGCAGACTCGGTTTGACTGAGTCTGTTCGTGAGAGGTAATAAAACTTGCAACACCTCTCACGCCCCCCTAGCACCGACTTAAGCGGAACTCTATTACACACCTATTGAATGGACTCCATGATCCCAAAGGACCAGAAAATATAACAACACTGGAGTAAGTAATGTTGAAAACAGCGTGTTTTTGAGAAGCACATTATTTTTAAATTTTCAGGGGACCTGCTCAAACAAAAAATCTACTAAGCATGACATCATTTTTCTACCGTCCATATAAGTGTTTTGCAAATCGTTGTCCTGATCTTGCTGGAGTATCGGAGACAGAAATTGTGCAAGAACTTACCGCAAAACACGCCTTTGCTGTAAAGACGCATCAAAATCAAACGACTACGGAAAGAAATCAACCCAAACGTTATTATTCTTACATTTAACATTCCATTTCTTCATTCGTAAATGTTGGCTATCTTCGAACAAAAGTCAGTACTTATATACCATCTCCTCTTATTTCAGATACTGATTGGGGAGTCGATCGCAAGGTTTTATTAGTTTTATTACGATTCTATAGAGCTTTGATTAGATCCAAGCTAGATTACGGTTAATTTATAGTTCAGCAAGACTTACTTATAAATGTTAGATACCATCCATTATCAAGTTCTTCGTATTGCTCTTGGTGCATTTAGAACATCGCATGTTGAAAGCTTGTATGTCGAAGCAAACGAGTCCAGTTTACAAACGCCGAGAAAAAGCTGTCATTGCAATGTGCTTTGAAGGTGGCTGAAAACAAACCTAATCCTGTTCATAAAATCATTTTTCATCTTAAGTACTTCGATTTCTATGAGAAAAAGCCAAAACAAATCAAATTTAGATTTCGCATAAAATCTTTTATGAATTGGACTCACGGGGGAGGAACTGTTACACGAGACTCGGTTGTGGAGGATATCATGTTACAGATTTAGGATGCTACTGTTACAGTATTCCTGGATAACGTTACAGCATTCGGAGGATAAAAATCACTGTCGGTGTTTTGTTTGCCAAAAAAAAAAAATAGTAAATATTTATCTCTTTTTTGCAAAAGTAAAAATTATTTCTCTAGACCAATGGTATGTACGTCTGCTGAGACATGGTTTAACACGTGAAACACAGTATATTGATGTCTATCAAGCGTTTAATGACAAAATCCGGAATTTTGATAGAAAATTATCTAAAAGAAGTTGATTAAAATATGTTACAACCATATTTTATGCTCATTTGCACCGATAAAGACCCTCTTTAGGCATGCAGTTATAATACGAGGTAGAAAAATCAACGTGGGTCTAATTTTCCGTGGTTTTATAGAATGTTACAGTTGTGGGGTGCTTCTTCCGGATGTGTTACAGATCTAGGATGATACTTTTTGAAATACATTTTGAAAATATACAATACCAGGATAGCAAATAAAATTTAGATATCATGAATTATGCGGGATTTTTTGTAAGATGTTACAAATATATTATACCAAGTGCATTTTTTCTAATTTCGAAATTCTAAATCTGATTCAACAGCTATATATAATAAAATGATATATAAACATTTTCAATGGAAAGCTAGTGTTCTATATCTAATGTATATGATACCATAATCACCAATTCGCATTGAATCGTCGTTTGCACTTCAATAAGCTTTCATAAATAGTACCTGTTTATGCTACATGTATTAAGCTAGCAAACGATGTGTCCTAGCTTCAGAAGAGTTTGGCAATGCGTGTCTTTATCAACGATTTCAATTACTAATAAGCTTGAAAGAAAATATCCTCTCGGAATCGGTAATAGTGAACTTAAGAAATTAATTGGCTTTTCTCACGACAACTCGCACATGTGCAATAAAACTTCATTTCAAATAACAAAAGATTCTTTTTTGTTAAACATGTATACATGCATCTGCGCAATGAAGATTTGGCAAGCATGCACAATCAAATAGGCTAATCTGAAGCACTGAATCTGTTTGGTCACAGTTAGGAGCCTAAATCATTTAACAGAGGATTTTATACGCAATTCATAGCTAAAATAGATATTGTTTCAGGATTTTCATCTAAAGGTTTATGCGTCTTTGTCTTTGTGTGTATGACGGTGGCAAGGGCTTTTCAGGACTGTGCGCCATTAGAAGGCAGGTCTCAGGACTGTATGCATTGCGTAAACGCGAGCACGAGCACATTAAATTCGGGTTGTTCAAAAATTAGGAGTTACCTTATAAACATAGTAACTCACTCTCTCTTTAGATTTGAACGAAAGTAATTAATCTATATGTATATAAATAAATACACACTTAAAACATTTTTCGATTTCGTTCCGCGATATCTTTGGTGATTTATTTAGAGGTTATGGAAAAACATTTAACAACCGATGTATTTAGAGATTGTTCAAACGATCGGTCAATTTGCATGGAAAAGGGATGGGAGATTTGCTCTGCATAACTTGTATCATCAACTGTTCATCATATGTGATTCTTGACATATCACAACCGACATCTCCCGTTAGGTGGACTTTCCTGTGTTTTTAAACGTCGTTACAGCAACGCCACTCTAATACATATCTGACTGCCTCAAATGACAAAATAAATGTTGTTTAGAAGTATTTACATCTAACAACAGAATCCTGAAGATGGAAAAAGTATCATCCTAAATCTGTAACACATTCAAAAGCAGCACTCCACAACTGTAACATATCCGGCTAAACTGCAACATTCTATAAAACCACGAAATATTAGATCAACAGTAATTTTTCTACCTCGTTTTATAAGTCCATGTCTGAAGAGGGTTTTAATCAATGCAAGTTAGCATGAAATACGGTTGGAATATCTTTTAATCAATTTCTTTTAGATATTTTTTCTATCAAAATTCATTTTTGTTTCTTCATAAAACGCTTGATTGACATCAATATACTGCGTTTCGCAGGTTAAGCCATGTCTCAACAGACGTGCATATCACTGATCTAGAAACACAATTTTTATTTTTGGAAAAAAAGAGATAAATCTTTACCACATCTTTGGCAAACAAAATACCGACAGCTATTTTTATCCTCCGAATGCTGTAACGTTATCCAGGAATACTGTAACAGAAGCATCCTAAATCTGTAACATGATATCCTCCACAACCGAGTCTCGTGTAACAGTTCCTCCCCCGTGGGACTGACTGAATTCAATGATATAAATGAAAATTCAATTCCGGATACACCACCATGGACCATTAGGCTACTTCCTCTACATTTCTTTTCTGATATGAAAACTGCTTTTAAAATGTCTGAAAGGAACTCTGAAGTACTCAAATCCAAATATTCCGAACAAAGAAGATCAACCTGAGTATGTACCATGTCAAACACCGCTTAATGTTAAACATGTTTTAATCGACTGTATGGACTTTGCTTCACAGCGCGCACACACACTTTGTCAAGAGTTGGTTGAAACAGTTTAAATAGGCAATATTTCCTACCCCCCTTTTTTGTTCCTTGGGTTACTTGCATTTAAACGGTTTAGAAACTGGCAATGCATATATCTATTAACCATGGTTGAAAATGTTCATTTATAAAGGTGAAAGTTAACATTGTGTGAATGGCTGTGTATGCCGATGTTGAAATAATTTGTAGCCCGATCCAATTGTTGTTGTTGTTTTATTTTACGTTTTTGTTTGTTCTGTGTTCAGAAGATATACTTGTATTATTTTGTGTATGAAACAAAGAACAATCAAACATTTTTGAAATAAAAAAAAAACAAACTTGTTAGCAGATAATTTTTCGTTTATTCATTATTTATTTATTTATTCTATTTATTTTCTTTTCTTGATAGTGCTGTTTTAAAACAGACCCTGAGCGGTCATGTTTCGGGGGACACGGGTTCTGAATTTTTGCGCAAAAGTCTAGAGACGACACCGATCCTTTATATTTTATACTTTGGTTCATTCATATCATCCGATTTTTGTTTCAAGCTTAAGTTGAAAACGACAGCGATTAAGCGGCTCTATCCAGCCATAATATTCACGTTTTTTCAAATTTGAAAAAAATAAATATACACACTGTTAAAAACTATAAATACTATGGAATTTTTTATTTGAGCGCTTAAATATGAATACGGTCAAAACCTGACAAAATCTTAGCCTTATATTTACTCTCTATATACATTCTTCTTCATTGTGTTCATTCTAGCTTAGATGGAGAAGAATATATCAGAAAAGATATTTAAAGCGAGCGGTATTATTTCTACTCTTTTTATGAACTACGAGTAAATATTTAATTGATTGAAAATGATGAAAAACTGGATGTGAAATGAAATCTTTAGCACACAAGCTGTTTGCCGTCAACGCTTAGAACGTGGCGTCGCCAAGCGTAATGTTTGACGTTCCGTTATGTGGCGAAACTAATAAAACCTCATAAATTCCTTATTTAGAAGATATTAATATCATATAGAAAACATATGAAACTGCATTGAGTGAAATAGCTATACAAATAGATGACGAGGCAGTAAATCTACAAGAAACTGATAAACTGATTTTAGTGACACAATTTCTGCTGAACACAATGAAGAAGAATGTATATAGAGAGTAAATATAAGGCTAAGATTTTGTCAGGTTTTGACCGTATTCATATTTAAGCGCTCAAATAAAAAATTCCATAGTATTTATAGTTTTTAACAGTATGTATATTTATTTTTTTCAAATTTGAAAAAACGTGAATATTATGGCTGGTTAGAGCCGCTTAATCGCTGTCGTTTTCAACTTTAGCTTGAAACAAAAATCGGATGATATGAATGAACCAAAGTATAAAATATAAAGGCTCGGTGTCGTCTCTAGACTTTTGCGCAAAAATTCAGAACCCGTGTCCCCCGAAACATGACCGCTCAGGGTCTGTTTTAAAACAGCACTATCAAGAAAAGAAAATAAATAGAATAAATAAATAAATAATGAATAAACGAAAAAATTATCTGCTAACAAGTTTGTTTTTTTTTTATTTCAAAAATGTTTGATTGTTCTTTGTTTCATACACAAAATAATACAAGTATATCTTCTGAACACAGAACAAACAAAAACGTAAAATAAAACAACAACAACAATTGGATCGGGCTACAAATTATTTCAACATCGGCATACACAGCCATTCACACAATGTTAACTTTCACCTTTATAAATGAACATTTTCAACCATGGTTAATAAATATATGCATTGCCAGTTTCTAAACCGTTTAAATACAAGTAACCCAAGGAACAAAAAAGGGGGGTAGGAAATATTGCCTATTTAAACTGTTTCAACCAACTCTTGACAAAGTGTGTGTGCGCGCTGTGAAGCAAAGTCCATACAGTCGATTAAAACATGTTTAACAGTAAGCGGTGTTTGACATGGTACATACTCAGGTTGATCTTCTTTGTTCGGAATATTTGGATTTGAGTACTTCAGGGTTCCTTTCAGACATTTTAAAAGCAGTTTTCATATCAGAAAAGAAATGTAGAGGAAGTAGCCTAATGGTCCATGGTGGTGTATCCGGAATTGAATTTTCATTTATATCATTGAATTCAGTCAGTCCCACGGGGGAGGAACTGTTACACGAGACTCGGTTGTGGAGGATATCATGTTACAGATTTAGGATGCTTCTGTTACAGTATTCCTGGATAACGTTACAGCATTCGGAGGATAAAAATAGCTGTCGGTATTTTGTTTGCCAAAGATGTGGTAAAGATTTATCTCTTTTTTTCCAAAAATAAAAATTGTGTTTCTAGATCAGTGATATGCACGTCTGTTGAGACATGGCTTAACCTGCGAAACGCAGTATATTGATGTCAATCAAGCGTTTTATGAAGAAAAAAAATGAATTTTGATAGAAAAAATATCTAAAAGAAATTGATTAAAAGATATTCCAACCGTATTTCATGCTAACTTGCATTGATTAAAACCCTCTTCAGACATGGACTTATAAAACGAGGTAGAAAAATTACTGTTGATCTAATATTTCGTGGTTTTATAGAATGTTGCAGTTTAGCCGGATATGTTACAGTTGTGGAGTGCTGCTTTTGAATGTGTTACAGATTTAGGATGATACTTTTTCCATCTTCAGGATTCTTTTGTTAGATGAAAATTTACTTCTAAACAACATTTATTTTGTCATTTGAGGCAGTCAGATATGTATTAGAGTGGCGTTGCTGTAACGACGTTTAAAAACACAGGAAAGTCCACCTAACGGGAGATGTCGGTTGTGATATGTCAAGAATCACATATGATGAACAGTTGATGATACAAGTTATGCAGAGCAAATCTCCCATCCCTTTCCATGCAAATTGACCGATCGTTTGAACAATCTCTAAATACATCGGTTGTTAAATGTTTTTCCATAACCTCTAAATAAATCACCAAAGATATCGCGGAACGAAATCGAAAAATGTTTTAAGTGTGTATTTATTTATATACATATAGATTAATTACTTTCGTTCAAATCTAAAGAGAGAGTGAGTTACTATGTTTATAAGGTAACTCCTAATTTTTGAACAACCCGAATTTAATGTGCTCGTGCTCGCGTTTACGCAATGCATACAGTCCTGAGACCTGCCTTCTAATGGCGCACAGTCCTGAAAAGCCCTTGCCACCGTTATACACACATAGACAAAGACGCATAAACCTTTAGATGAAAATCCTGAAACAATATCTATTTTAGCTATGAATTGCGTATAAAATCCTCTGTTAAATGATTTAGGCTCCTAACTGTGACCAAACAGATTCAGTGCTTCAGATTAGCCTATTTGATTGTGCATGCTTGCCAAATCTTCATTGCGCAGATGCATGTATACATGTTTAACAAAAAAGAATCTTTTGTTATTTGAAATGAAGTTTTATTGCACATGTGCGAGTTGTCGTGAGAAAAGCCAATTAATTTCTTAAGTTCACTATTACCGATTCCGAGAGGATATTTTCTTCAAGCTTATTAGTAAATTGAAATCGTTGATAAAGACACGCATTGCCAAACTCTTCTGAAGCTAGGACACATCGTTGCTAGCTTAATACATGTAGCATAAACAGGTACTATTTATGAAAGCTTATTGAAGTGCAAACGACGATTCAATGCGAATTGGTGATTATGGTATCATATACATTAGATATAGAACACTAGCTTTCCATTGAAAATGTTTATATATCATTTTATTATATATAGCTGTTGAATCAGATTTAGAATTTCGAAATTAGAAAAAAATGCACTTGGTATAATATATTTGTAACATCTTACAAAAAATCCCGCATAATTCATGATATCTAAATTTTATTTGCTATCCTGGTATTGTATATTTTCAAAATGTATTTCAAAAAGTATCATCCTAGATCTGTAACACATCCGGAAAAGCACCCCACAACTGTAACATTCTATAAAACCACGGAAAATTAGACCCACGTTGATTTTTCTACCTCGTATTATAACTGCATGCCTAAAGAGGGTCTTTATCGGTGCAAATGAGCATAAAATATGGTTGTAACATATTTTAATCAACTTCTTTCAGATAATTTTCTATCAAAATTCCGGATTTTGTCATTAAACGCTTGATAGACATCAATATACTGTGTTTCACGTGTTAAACCATGTCTCAGAAGACGTACATACCATTGGTCTAGAGAAATAATTTTTACTTTTGCAAAAAAGAGATAAATATTTACTATTTTTTTTTGGCAAACAAAACACTGACAGTGATTTTTATCCTCCGAATGCTGTAACGTTATCCAGGAATACTGTAACAGTAGCATCCTAAATCTGTAACATGATATCCTCCACAACCGAGTCTCGGTGTAACAGTTCCTCCCGTGAGTCCAATTCATAAAGGATTTTATGCGAAATCTAAATTTGATTTGTTTTGGCTTTTTCTCATAGAAATCGAAGTACTTAAGATGAAAATGATTTTATGAACAGGATTAGGTTTGTTTTCAGCCACCTTCAAAGCACATTGCAATGACAGCTTTTTCTCGGCGTTTGTAAACTGGACTCGTTGCTTCGACATACAAGCTTTCAACATGCGATGTTCTAAATGCACCAAGAGCAATACGAAGAACTTGATAATGGATGGTATCTAACATTTATAAGTAAGTCTTGCTGAACTATAAATTAACCGTAATCTAGCTTGGATCTAATCAAAGCTCTATAGAATCGTAATAAAACTAATAAAACCTTGCGATCGACTCCCCAATCAGTATCTGAAATAAGAGGAGATGGTATATAAGTACTGACTTTTGTTCGAAGATAGCCAACATTTACGAATGAAGAAATGGAATGTTAAATGTAAGAATAATAACGTTTGGGTTGATTTCTTTCCGTAGTCGTTTGATTTTGATGCGTCTTTACAGCAAAGGCGTGTTTTGCGGTAAGTTCTTGCACAATTTCTGTCTCCGATACTCCAGCAAGATCAGGACAACGATTTGCAAAACACTTATATGGACGGTAGAAAAATGATGTCATGCTTAGTAGATTTTTTGTTTGAGCAGGTCCCTGAAAATTTAAAAATAATGTGCTTCTCAAAAACACGCTGTTTTCAACATTACTTACTCCAGTGTTGTTATATTTTCTGGTCCTTTGGGATCATGGAGTCCATTCAATAGGTGTGTAATAGAGTTCCGCTTAAGTCGGTGCTAGGGGGGGATGAGAGGTGTTGCAAGTTTTATTACCTCTCCGAACAGACTCAGTCAAACCGAGTCTGCTATTATTCTTCTTGGTTGCATTCTATGCTTCCAAAAGGGGTCTTTATACAGATTTTATTACCACACTTCGTCACCTCGTTGCCAGGCTTACTAATGCAGCCAGTCTTTCCACCTGTCACGGCGTCATAAGCCTAAGAGCTATTTCTCTTTTTAAATGATACATGTAGCACTTGAAACAATATCAAAAAAGAGACACTATTCAGTCGAAATAAAAGCGTCGGATCATTTTTTATTTCGGAAGTCCTATCATTGTTTTCCGTACTTTCATCAAACCGAAGAAACTCCGTACTACATAGCATAACTTGGTCGAGTAGTTACAGTATTCTTTGATTCACAAAAACGTCGCACATCACAGGTACTTAAAACGTATAACTTTGATTGGTTTCAAGATTGTTTTTGAAAAAAAAGCACTTTAAAATCCATGACACTAAAATATGAATATAACTAAAATGTTATTAATATATTATGAGCAGCGCAGGAAAAGAAACGACAGATCTTGCAAATTTACATTAGGCTGAAAGTTGGAATGTCAGATTTCGGCAATGTACATAAAAACTAGTAATATTAAAAGGGAAATTAAAAATAATGCTTATTTCGATCAATATTTGTAAAGTCTGTTAGTACGTTTATCAATAGAGGATAAAATGCAAAAATCGTGAAGCACAGTGCTTTCTACTGGATTGTGCGATGACTAATAAAGTCTTAAGACTACGTGACGCTTTTCTCCTAACTCGTACAAAAACAGAGGGAAAAAGTGGAATTTTATTATGTATCTTGCCTATTCGTGCCCTTAAAAGTTAAACTCTTGGTGCTCTGGTAAGGTACTCACTTTATACTGGCTGGAGCTCGCTATGTTCGTGCGAACGACAAGAAGAAGAAGAAGACTGGCTGGAGTATTTTTCCCTCAGCGGTATCCTACTGCGTTATTTTGTCCTACTTGTCTGTTTAGCTGTCTATGGTGTGTTTGTGTGTGGGGGTTGGTTGGTTAGTGTTTCTTCGAGTTTATAGACTGTTTTTGGAACGTGGCATTCCCTGTTGAATATCTCCTTTTTTCCACTTGCCCAAACATTCTATACACGTTTGGCTACCCCATGCTCAAGTTTGCATCTTGAGTATAATTAAAACGTACATGCGTTGGATTTTTGAAGAAACCCGTCCGCTATATCTTTTCACTACAGTTTCTATTTTGTTGCGGGCCTATACTAGTATTGCGATCCATGGTTCTTGCCGTGGTTGCTGTGCTTCCGGGGAGTCTATCCTTATCTTTTAATTTTTAAATGACCAATTTGGCGTTTGAAAACGTAGAGCGGCCATCAAAAATTTCAGTATACAATCAACTAAAGAAAATATAATAATCAATTAAGATTTGAGAGCAAAAGCGCGCAGAACAATTACACAAACGAAGAAAAAGTCTTGGCGTTCATGCATTTCTTAACTAAATAACAGATAATCGGTGAAAAAAGTTCGAGATTGAGAGCAAAAGCGAAGCAAAGAAAAGGCCCTGGCATTCGTACGTTTCTAAACTAAATTCCATCATTTTAAAAGGTAGCATCCAAAAAAGCCAGCGGTTTGAGCTGTATGGGCGGTTGCGTTTTTTTTTTTTTTTTTTTTGTTTTTTTTTTTTAAATCCGGCTTTTTTTCCGTTTTTGTTTTTTATAAAGCACTGCCCTCCAGACCGTACGACAACAAAAGAAAAGAAGTAGGCTTTATAAGATTTATTGATAATCTTCATTACTATTCCAGACTGTATGTGACTTTATTGTTAGACATTCCAACTATCTCGACGACTGTCCACAAAATGCTTTGGAACTTTTCCCTTAGTTAGTCCCTTAGGGAAAAATTTCCCTTAGGAGCTTTATGAATACCAGCCCAGCTGAAGATTATTGTTATATTTCCTAAGAATTAAAACTTAGTTACTGACAGATTATATGTTATAGAAACACATAAGAATTGGTTGTTTTTACTAATTTTTCCATTCAAAATTGAAAGGTACCTGAGGTAAAGTGTCTTAATTACAGTATTATATTTAACAACCGTGAAGTACGTATTCCTCCGTGGTGTATTGGTCAAGCCCGCAGGAAAAGTTTATTTCCGCGGCGACACGGGTTCGATTCCCAAACCTGGCATGTTTTTTTTATTGATTTGGCATTTTTAAGATACAGTGAAACACCGCTCGCTCGAGGTCGCAAGGGGATGAGCAAAATGCTCGAGTTATCCATGGTTTCGAGCGACCCAAACATTGACCAACATACTAAGAAAATTGAAGTTTGGTTTACCAATTGTCATCGAGACAATTTGCAAAGGAAACGGTGATGCGTAATAATAACACACTCGCGACATTTTCAAAAAACGTATTACAAACGTTATTTATGATAGATCGTAAATGGCACATGTGAAGAAACCGCTAAGACATTTTTTTATTTGAAATACTGTAATCGAATTCGCAATTTTCTTCTCCAAATTAAGATCTCATAATTATAGTCTCAGTTTTATGAAAAGGCTTTATTTGCATGCAAACAACTGTTGATTAAAATATTAAGATCTCATAATTATCTTCTCGATCCCGCAGAAAAAAGTAATAATTAATAACAATTTTGATCAATAAAATTTTTCTTCCACCTTTCATCAATAATTAATCTCATTATCAGATCAAATATACCGATAAACAAACATTTAAGATAGTCTGGGAATTCTCACGGCGTGCGAAAATTTTAAATTAACCAATACATTCTGACCGCCGAAGGTGTGAAAATGTTGACACCTTTGCTCGAGTTTGCCATAAGCAACAAAGAGTAAATTAATACACAGGGACCAGATGTCATGCTCGAGCGATCGAGTTATCGATGCTCGACCCATCCATGGGAATTTCACATAGAAAATAGAAGGAAATCGGCCGGGACCACATGAATTGCTCGAGCGAGCCCGGGTGCTCGAGTCATCGATGCTCGAGCGAGTGGTGTTTCACTGTAGTTTAGAAACAAAGACTTGTGTTTCGAGTATGACCAAACTTCAAGTTTAAAGAATGATCATTTTTTAGCCAAAGGTCAGAGTTGCGCTTTCATACTTTGTAGAAGGAATTATGGAGTCAGCGCGGTGGACAATTTCTGTTTGGGGCATATCTATGAAAACTAGAGCCATCACTGGTGTCATTGATACTCCGACAAAGGAAACAAATCATTTTTGTGTGAAGTTTCCAATTCAAATATCAGATGTAAATTAGAGTACTGGTGTCCCCAACCTTCGTCCATCACCACAAAAACGGTAAGAGTATCTACGCACGGGTGATGATGTGTACAACTTTTTGTGTCCCAGAATTTTTGTTTTCTTTCGGGTCGGGCGAGGGCACTATCAGTTACCTTTTGTCCGTCCGTCTATCCATCCGTCCAAATTTGTGTCGTACATCTCAAAAAATATTTCACCAAGAAACATTTAACCTCACAGAATTGTCATTCAGCATCTGGTGTTTTAATTGGGATTTCACACAGTTAGGCCAGAGTTATGGCCCTTTACTTGGTAAAAAATATGCATAAAAAGGGCCTACAATTTTGAGTCGCGTGTATCTCAGAAAGTATTTGACTTGGAATCATAAAATATTAAGTGATTGTTATTACACATTTGACCTGGGATAATGAAACATATTCGGAATATTATTCAGCATGTGAAGTTGTGTACCTGGGATTTTGTTTGAGATTTCACTCAGCAAGACAAGAGTTATGGCCCTTGAAATATGCATATAAGGACATTCAAGTTTATGTTGCACGAGTCTTAAAATTCATTTGAACTAAGGTCAACATAACAGGAATATTATTCAGCATGTGAAGTTGTGCACCTGATGTTTTGTTTGGAATTTATATTTCTGTTGGTTAGATCCCTCAATAAATCTTTATATTCATCTCTAAGCAGATACTATCACCTATAAGATGACTCGCCTACCTCCCTTATTGTCGGCTCACCATTTCATACCTGCGTATCTTTGATAGTTAAAAAATGTCTAATTATGATTTGATAAATGGTCTCTCTTTGAAAACGGTTTTAGATAGTTAGAAAAAAACTCACATAGATCTGCTTATAAAAAGCCCCGCAAACTTACTGGGAGATCACAGTTAAAACTTTGAAGGCATGGTTAAACCATTAAATATCAAACTGAAGTAAGGTTTGACACCTACCGTACGGGTTGATACGTCAATAAAACTCCCGAGAGGCTAAGGATTATAGTGGCAAAATTTTTTGCCCACGTTTGTCTCAGTATAACTTGAAATGTCTTAATTTACGTAGCAAACGCGTTTCAAACATACCCCCAAAAATCACCAGCAATAGTCTTTTATAGCATATCTAAATCTACCGTTAAGGTTGATATCAGCCGTATAGGTTGATAAGCCATAAAACGACTAGATGAAGAACTTGTGAGACAAAATTTGCGCTGCTTGTCTTTTCAGTTTAACTGAAATATCTGACTTTATGCACGAAAACGTTGTAAACCTTGGCCAGAAGAATAACTAATACGCTCTGCGTATCAATATATACCGATATAGGTAGATACCTACCGTATAGGTTGCTAACGCCATAAAACGTAAAGAGATGATAAGACTTTAATAGCCAAATAGGTGATGATTGGTTTTCCGTTAACTGAAATAATCTCTTAATTCATGAGGAAAACATTTTAAAACCATAGCAAGAAAAGTAACTACATAAGTCTTATAGCATATCTACCGTATAGGTTGATACGTACCGTACAGGTGATACGCCATAAAAAGTATAAGATGAAGACTTTAATCGACACACTGGTACTGTATGGTTGCCAACCAAAGCAGAAAGCAACTAGTATATGTCTTTATGGGCATAACTACCGTAATAGGTGATACGTACCGTCAAGGTTGATATACTGCTGTATAGGTTGATGTGCCATACACGTCCTGAAAATGAAGACCTTTAGTGGTCAAATTGCGTTGTTTGTCTTCAGTTTAACTGTGAAATATCTGACTTCAATGTAGGAAAAAGGTTTTAAACATAGTAGAATAAAATAACTAATACGTCTAATAGCATATCTACTGTATAAGGTTTGATCACCTACCGTATAGGTTGATAATCTTCCGTATAGGTTGATAACGCCATAAAACGTTCAGATGAAGATTTTATTAGCTAAATTGCGCTCTTTTTGTTTTTAGTTTAACTTAAATATATAATTTTTATGTATCCAAAACGTTGTGAACATGACAAAAAATAACAAAGTATATAGTCTCTGTAGCATAGAGCTAACCGTATAGGTTGATACCTGCCTTCTAGGTTGATACTCCATATACACGTCAAGATGAAGACATCAATAGCCAAACTTTCGCTGTCTGCCCCCCCTTTTTTTTTTTTTTCGGGTTTAACTGAAATTATCTTAACTTACGTTTGCAAAACATCCTCGTACAGTAGCAAAAAAAAAAAAATATAGTCTTTAATAAGCATATTCTACCGTATAGGTTTGTACCCTCCTGTAAAAGGTTGAATATCTGCCGTATCGGTGATAAGCATAAACCGTCAAGAATAAAGACGCTTTAGTATTACAATTTCGCTGTTTTTGTCTTCAGTTATGTCAAATATCTAACTTTATACACCAACACGCAGTAAAATTGTACGAAATTAACTAGTGTGGTTTATAATGGTATAAAAACTACCGTTAGGTTGATGCCCTACCGTAAAGGTTGATGTCTACCGTATAGGAAGATAAGCCTTAACACGTCCAATTGAAACTTTAAGTGGAGAAATTTGCGCTGTTTGCCTTCAGTTAAACTGAACTATCTTTAATTCATGTAGAAAACCGTTTTAAACATAGTAGAAAAAATAACACTTACAGTCTTTATAGCATACCTACCCGTATAGGTTGATATCTTCCGTATAGGTTTGATACGCGATTTAACTTCTAGAGATGCATTTTATGAGTCCAAGTTTGCGCTGTTTCCTTAAGAATAACTTAATTTTTTAACTTATGCAGAACAAAAACAAATAAATCAAGCAAGAAAAATATTTATATTACAGTCAGTATTGCCCTATCTGCCGACAGGTTTGAATACCTACGTTATAGGTTTGATACGCCATAGAACGTTCAGATGAAGATTTTATTAGCTGAATTTTGCGCACTTTGATTTCAGTTTATAATTTAAATATATAATTTTATGTACCCAAACGTTGTGAACATGAGAAAAAAATCTAGTACAGTCTATATCCAAAGTCATAGGTTGATACCTGCCTTAAAGGTTTGAAAAGCCATAACAACTCAAGATAAAGACATTAGTGGCTAGATTTGCGCTTATGTCTTTATTTTAGAGTGAAATATCTTACTTTATGCACCAAAACGGTTGTAAACAAGTAAGAAAAATTATCGTGTGGTTTATATGGCAATATCTACCGTATAGGTTTGATGCCATACCGTAATGGTTGATGTCAACCGTATAGGTTGAAAGCCATAGCACGTCCAGATGAAGACTTTTAGTGGAAAAATATTGCACTCCCTTTGTCCTTCAGTTTAAACTGAACTATCTTGAATTCATTAGAAAACGTTTAAACATAGCAGAAAAATACTATTTTCCGAATATAATAGCACATCTACCGTATAAGGTTGATATCTTCCGTATAGTTTGAAATGCGATTTATGCGTCTAGAGGATGTATTTTATGGTCAAAGTATTTGCGCTGTTTGACTAAGAATAACTTAATTTCTTAACTTAAGGCAGCAAAACATAGCAGAAAAATAGAGTAGTGTGGTTCTTTATGGCAATATCTACGCGTATAGGTTTGATGTCTACCGTAAAGGATGATGTCTACCGTATGGTTGAAAGCATAACACGACCAGATGAAGACTTTAGTTGAAAATTTTGCGCTGTTAATGTCTTCAGTTTAAAACTGAACTATCTGAATTCATGTAGGAAAAAAAACAAAAAAACGTTTTAAACATAGGCAGAAAAAAGAACTTATAACGTATTTATAGCACATCTACCGAATAGGTTATAAACTTCCGTTATAGGTATTGCTAATCGATTATGCGTCAGAGGATGTCATTTTATGGTCAAATTTGCGCTGTTTTGTCTTCAGAATAACTTAAAATATCTTAACCTATGCAGCAAAAACCATAGCAGAAAACTAACCTAGTGAGGTCATTATGGCATATCTAACCGTATAGTGATGCCTAGTACCGGTCAAGTTGATGTCTACCGTAGTAGGTTGATAAGCCATAACACACCATATGAAGACTTTAGTGGAAAAAAAGTGCGCTGATTGCCTTTCAGTGTATGTATAACTGAACTATGCTTAAGATTCAGTGTAGGAAAAACGTTTTAAAAAACATAGCAGAAAAATAACTAAGGTACCGTATTATAAGCACATCTACCTATATGTTGAATCTTCCGTATGGGTTGAAATGCGATTATGCCGGTCTAGAGGATGCATTTTCTGTCAAAATTTTGCGCTGTTTGTCTTATGAAAAACTAAATTTTCTTAACTTATGCAGCAAAACATAGCAAAAAATAACTAGTGTGTCATTATGCATATCTACCGAATATGTTCATGCCTACCGTAAAGCTTTGAAATGTACTACCCGTATAGTTTGTATAAGCCATAACACGCCAATGAAGACTTTAGTGGAAAAATTGCGCTGTTGTCTTCATTAAAACTGAAATAACTTAATTGCATATGTAGGAAAACGATTTTAAACATAGCAGACAAAACGAAAAGTATACCGTATTAATAAACACATCAACGCGAATAGGTTTGGAATATCTTCCGTATAGGTAGATACGCTAATAGCGTCTAAGAGGATGCATTATTGTCAAATTTGCGCTGTTTGTCTTAAGAATTTACTTCCATTGCTTAACTTAATGCAGCAAAACATACAGAAAACTAACTAGGGTGGTCTTTAACTGTCAGTATCTAACCGAAAGGGATATCTACCGTATAGGTGATTAAGTCCATAACAACTCGCAATGAAAGACTTTAGTGGGAAAATTTTGCGCTGTTTATTCTCAGTTTAACTGAACTATCTTAATTCATAGTAGGAAAACGTTTTAAACATAGTCAGAAAAAATCACTAAACCGTATTTATAGCACATCTACCGTATAGGTATATATCTTATCCTTAAGGATGATAATGCATTAAAACGTCTACAGGATGCATTTTAATGGTCAAATTTTTCGCTGTTTGTCTTAAGATTACATAATTTTCTTAACTTAGCAACCAAAACAAATTAAAACAATGCGAAGAAAAAATAGTTATATTACAGTCAGTAATTGCCTATCTGCCGCACAGTTTGGTAATCTACCGTATAGGTTGATACACCATAACAACTTCAGATGAGGTTTTATTAGTCAAAATTTGGCGCTCTTTGATTTCAGTTAACTTAAATATATAACTTTATGTACCCAAGGCGTTGTCGAGAACATGAGCAAAAAATAACTAGTAATAGCTCTTAGCATATCTAAAACCGAAAAGGTTGATACCTTCCTTATAGGTAATAGGTGCATAAAACGCCAAGATGAAGACTTCATTAGGTAAAATTATCGCTGTTGCCTTTTGTTTAACAGAATATCTTAATGAATGTGCAAAACGTTTTAAACATAGCAGAAATTAACTAGTATAGTTCTAGTATAGCATATCTACCGTAAGGATGATACGAACCGTAAAGGTTAGGAACTGCCGCAAAGGTTGAAACGCGATATAAAACGTATAGGATGAAAACTTTAGTGGCAAAATTTGCGCTGTTTTGTCTTCAGTTAACAGAAATAACTTAATTCATGTAGGAAAAACGATTTAAACATAGTTGAAAAAAATAACAAATAACAGTCATTATAGCATATCTACCGTATAAGGTTATACCTACCGTATAGGTTGATATCTTCCGTATAGGTTAATACGCGATATATGTCCTAAAGGATGCCCTTTTATTAGTCACATTGCGCTGTTTTCTAAAGTATAACTTAATAACTTAACTTCTCAGCAAACAATTAAAACATTGCAGAAAAAATATAATTACAGTCATATTGCCTATCGCCGTATCAGGTTGATATCTAACCCGTATAGGTTGATAGCTATAAAACGTTCATATGAAGAATTTATAGCAAAATTTTTGCGCTCTTTGATTTCAGTTTAACTAAATATAAAATGAATGTACCAGAAAAACGTTGAGATACATTTGAAAATATCTAGTAGAGCATATCTACCGTATAGTTGATACCTGCCATAAAGGTTGAATACTCCCATAAAAACCTTCAGATGAAGACTACACTAGGCCAAATAACTTTCACTGTATGCCTTCGTTTTAACTGAAATATCCTAATTTAATGTTGCAAAACATTTCGTTACATGCAAAAAATAAATAGTGTAGTTTTTTAAAGCATATCTACCGTATAGGTTGATACCTCCCGTAAAAGTTGAATATCTGCCGTACAGGGTGTGATAAAGGGCCATCACACGTCCCAATGAAGACTTTAATGACTCAATTTTCGCCTGTTTAGTCCCTTTATTAAATTTAAATAGCTTAATTCATGTAGGAATACTTTCAAACATACAGAAAAATAACCAGTACAGAATTTCACTAGCACTCTAACCGTATATGAAGATATCTTCCGTATAGGTTGATATAGCGATTAAACGTCTAGATGAATGCATTTTAATGTCAAATTTGCGCTTTTTGTCTTAAGAATAACTTAATTTCTTAACTTATGCAGCAACACAATTAAAACTATTGCAAAAAAATAGTATATTTAAGACAGTATTGGCCTATCTGCCCGTACAGGTTGATATCTAACCGTATAGGATGATACGCCATAAAGCCTTCAGATAAGGCTTTTTTTTGCAAAATGCGCTCTTTGATTTCGGTTTAACTAAATATATATTAATATTATGTACCAAAAACGTTGTGAACATGAGAAAAAAATATCTAGTACAGCATATCTACCGTATCGTTGATACCTGCTTTAATAGGTTGATCCGCCATATAACGTCAAGATGAAGACTTCATAGCCAAACTTTCGGCTGTTTGCCTTTCGTTTACTAAATATCTTAATTTATTTAGTAAAATATCTAAACAAAGCAGAAAAATCTCTAGTTAAGTATTTTATAAATACGCACATCTACAGTATAGGTTTGATACCTTCCGTAAAAGTAGAATATCTTCCCGTATAGGTTGATAAGGGGCCATAAAATGTCCATATGAAGACAGAAGTGGCAAAATTTGCGCTGTATGAACTTCAGTTTAACTGAAAATAACTTAATTTATATGCACCAAAACTTTGTAAACTTCCGCCGAAGAATAACTGAACGGTCAACGTAGAATATCACCGGATATGTTGATACGCCATAAAAACGTTCAAGATGAAGACTTTTAAAGCTAAAATTTTCGATGTTTGGCCTTTTGTTTTCATTGAATATTCTTAATTTTATGTAGCAAAACGTTTAAACATAGAAGAAAAGTAACTATTATAGTCTTTATAGCATACCTACCGTATAGGTTGATAACTACCGTAAAGGTTGATAACTACCGTATAGGTTGATACGCCATTGATACGCCATTAAACGTCAATATGAAAGAAATTAATAGCCAAAACAGATGCTGTTTGGCTTCCCGATGACTGAAAATATCTTTAATTCGTAGTAGAAAAAAACCCTTTTATTAAACAGATTAAAAAAAAATACCAGTATAATCTTATGTACAAATTCTACCATATAGGGTGATACCTAGCCGTATATTGAATCTCTGCCGAATAGGTTGATATGCAAAACCCGTCCAGATGAAGACTTTAGTGGCTTTAAAATAGGCCCTGTCTTCAGTATGACAGAACTGTCTTAATTTAATTATTTGGCAAAAACGTTTTATACAAAGCAGAAAGTAGCTAATAGTCTTTATAGCCATCTCTACCTTATAGGTTGATACCTACCGTATAGGCAGATAACCCAAAAACTACCAGACGAAGACTCTTTCTAGCCAAATTTTGCGCTGTTATCATGAGTATAACCAAAAATGTCATAATTTATGCCAGGAAAACGTTTTTAAACATAGCATAAAATATATCGTAAATCAAACGCCTGATTTAGCACTTCTATTTGATAGGTTGATTACTCCATAAAATCTTATGTGAAGCCTTATTTGACAAATAAAAAATAATCGTCTTGTACTAAATTAAATCAAACGTTTTTAAAACATTGCAGAAAACAAGTCGCTAACGTTGAACAGTCCCGCGTATCAAATCTAAGTGGATACACCTCCACATGAAACCTTTAATTGCAAAATGGTGCGAATTCCGTCATTGACATATGCTACATCAGAATGTCGTGGATCAACGATGTTAATGTCCATGAGACGACAATGAATTAAAATGCAATTTTAAACAATCAGACTTTTTTGTCCATGTCTTGTTTCGCGGCAGACACCTAGTTTCCAAACTTAATTCAATCAAGTCTCAATTCTATCACATCTTATGCCAAACTGTCGATGAAAAAACATATATGATTAACATAGCAAACCGTTATTAATTCGACTATACCAAAATGGAGAGCTATACTACTCACCCCTTGCGAGGGCATTGGTTAGGTTTACATGAAAAGATAGCAAATTGTCTATAAGATAAGTTTTTCATATGATAAAATATGTATATATAAGAGATATTACATCAAACTTGGAACACTTATTTATTTCAACAGCTCGACCAGTAAGCAAGACTACATATCGGTGGTGAAATATTATTAGAGCTGACTTAAGGTCATATTGGACTTTGAATGTTGGTTCATAAAAAACTATGTTCTTGTCACATGTGGCTTTTGAAACATTCAACACTTGTTTATTAGTTTTGTACTGGTAGGCATGAACGCATAACCTTTATCAAGTAGATTTGCTGAATTTGGCCTCTTTGGACTTGGAAAATGTTCATTTAATTGTACAAGTCCAATTTTTATTCAAAACTGTTTTGCATCACAGCTTTGAGACTTTGGCCACATTGTTTACATAAATCTTGATATTAGGCAATGACAAACAACTAGGTCAACTGAGAAATTGTCTCATATTATGGCTCTTTCTAAATAAGTTGATAGTAATAACAAGTTACAAATTGCCATATAGTGGAAGACTAATCAAGAATTCACATATATAGTTTCAATTGTTTTCTTCTTTTTCGCGATATTTTTTATTGCATAACTTACGTGTCAAGTATCGAATAATTGAGCCGCTTTCAACAGACAGCTCTGATACAAAAACCTGCCAAAATGTTTCCTGAAAGTGATGTGTGTTTGATGAATTCGTAATGTGTAATAAAGTGATGATGTAAACCGAGGAAGTGGCAGTAAACAAACACATTGCAGCAGTTACATCAGTTAAATGTTCTTGTTTCCCTTCAGAAACTTTTAGTCCTAGTAGGTTTTGAAACAACAAGGCTTCTGTTGACAGTCGCTCGGTTATTTCAATAAATTATTCATTATTCAGTTAAGTTTATACAGCAATTTACATTATTAAGGTGGATTCAAGTAATAGCTACGGACCAACGAGGAGTTTGTTACGGCTACTGGCGTAGTAACATCAGTTTTAAATTTGTATTACAGCAGTAATCAACATATGTCTTCTATTAACATCATATGTCGCAAGATGCCAGTACTGGTTCTTTCCCAGAAATACTGCTTCGCATGTAATCAGTGCTATAGCACAGGGCACGTTAAAGAAGCCAGACTATACCTTTTTAAAAATTTTTTTTTTTATTTTTGCAAAGACGTAGGCTAAGTTAAGCCGGCGCAGTCTGTATCTCTCTCTGTCTCTGTCTGTTTCTGGGGGCTTAATCTCACTCTGTCTGTCCCCTCTGGGTAAGACCACTGTGACTGTACTAGTAAGGTGAAGGTGCGCTTCGCTTTCGACAGCTTATCAGAAAAGGACGGCCATGTAAATCTGGTAAATTAATAATAACAACGACACTAACACAGTATAGTATAATTCGCAACGTTTTTGGTATGCATTTGAACCATATATAGCTGTTTGTTGTTTATTTTAGAATGATATAATTATTGATTTATCGAAAACAATACACAAGGTATATACACCTGCGGAAAAAAATCATGGTGAGTGAATAAAAAACACGCAGCGTGAGGCAAAATCATAGTGTTGGGAATTAATGAAAACATGGTTCTGCTATAGTATATTTCTAGTCTAAAAAGAGTAATTTAAATATGCAACTTTTTCATGCCACATGTACAGCGCCAAATGTTATAGTCGATGTGTCGGCCAATGCGTGTAGCTATTCAGACAACGTTAAATTATGTAAGTAATACGTCCCCGATTATATTAGGAATGAGTACTGTAGATGTCTAGAAGTTATTATGCGTGCCTAATATTTAATTCCCATTGTGTGTAAAAGAAAGAAAAATCGCATGCTTTTTCGTGTATACAAAAATAGTGACACTCATTTTCGACGCCAATCGGTTAAACTGCGTTTCTGGTCATTTTGGCGGGGATTTTTTATCAAAAAAGAAACCGTGTGTTAGCAGAGATACTACTCGCCCACACGTGCTGTTAAAATACCCTTAATATGCGCGATATTCTGCTGAGCAAAAACGTATTTCGGCCCCAAAACTGATAAATCAAAAGTAAATAACGTCCATGTTTATAAACACCACGCAGACTTCACCGCGCATTTCATGGAAATTAATGCCGTTCATGGATAAAATATTCATATATTAGTCTTTAACCATGTTTCATGCTACAATAGCGATAGCGCATATACAATTGTATATATGTAATAACATCCATAGAATACCTACCGTGCCTGGAACACGTTAAACCCAAACCCTCAGCGCTTTTGAACGATTTATTTTTATAGATGAAAAGAGTGCATATAAAAATAATAATATTCAGCAGACTTATAAGACAAAAAACTAGCGTTATCCCCTATATTCGCATGGATTTTTTCCATATTAGATACATATGTCTTACATATGATTCACACGACGAATTTTCCAGACGGCGACAATAAGTACTAATAAGGCCTAATTAATCAAAATGTGCACATTAGTTTAGTGCTCATTTGAAGCAACAGCAATAAACACGTAATTTTTACTGAAACATCTAGTTCAAATAACACAATTTTAGTCGTTACAGATAAGCATACATCACCATCAAAAGACAACTTAAATAAACAGAAAATGCCGAATGTATAGAATAAGGGCATAATTTGAAACTTGTGTACTAATTTGTTGAAAGGTAATTCAAATAAAACCTCTGTCAAAATGTTAAACATGATATATATATATATCCATATATTAACTTTTCGTCGCCATGTGGTTAGGTCCGAAAGGGTTTCGCTCACCGCTGTGGGTTCAAAACCTCAATTTGGATGTAGAATTCTTCCATTTTGAGGACTCAAACATCTGGTTTCAACCTAGTGTTCAACTTATGCCTAAATCAATACTCGATTGACACCCGAGATCTTCTACATCCAAGTTAAAATTGGACCAGTCCGTCCGCATTACCTAAATTCTATCGTATGAATCAAACTCAAAAAATAAAATTAATTAGTTATAATTAATTAAATAATTAATACCTTGAAACTGACATAGTTCAAAGTAATATTCAATGTTCGTCATGAACATATTGTTTGTTTTTAACATCTTTTAATCTTAAATTGGCTGTAATCTCTTTAATACCGCTACAATGCCAAATAATTTCTAAATAATGGTGCAAGCAGGCATAACAAAATTAAACAAATTATGTTGCTAATAAACGGGCGTCAGGGTGGGGGTGTATTTTGTAACGTTGGACGAACGCAACAATTGGCCATTTAGACCATCTTAGTTTGAGGAGATGAGATATTCAGTGACATCAGTTGATTTAAAAATAATGCAAAGAAAAGATGCGAAAACGGTCAAATCAGATCAAAATCTTCTTTATTATTTTCCTTTTCTTATGTATCGTGCAGGGAGATCGAATCCTACTATTTCTATAATTCGCAATTTTGTCCGAAAGCATTCCGGATATATTTTCTATTTTCGTTTCGTGGGCATTATGTGCAGCGAAGCGAACCGTGCCCAGTGCTATGTAGAGCAGGTATGGTACTGATCATCTGATGAAGTTTCGTCGAAATCCTGGCAGCACTTATGAGTGACCTCTGAAGCCAGCAAATTTTTTCCACCTTAGCTCCTTTGCGCCAATCTGTGCAGCGAAGCAGAACAATGTCGGGATATGCACATCCGATTCTTGGTTCTAATCACTCATGAGAAGTTTCGCGTCAAAATCCAGGCCAGCATTTTGACATGAGAAAGCCAGACAAACTTAATGCGGACGGCGAACAGACAGTCATCAGACAGACAGACAGACAGACGGCGAATGCTACACTTTCTGAATCTGAATAAGGTGGTCCTGCAGGAAGCAAGCGAATAGGGCAATACGGTGATATTAGATATGTGAGGGCTTGAAAATATTAGATTCCTTCGAGTAGAATGGTGCATTTTAGGGTATTTTTGGCTGTTATATATTCAACAAAAGTATATGTGATTAATAAGCAAATCTATGTGAAAGCACAATCTTTTCAGTGAGTATGTGTGATAATATAGCATGTGTTTTTATAAATCTGTCACTAAAACAAGTCAGTGCACACAGGAGAGTGCTCATGAGACCCACCAAAAGAGACCGCTATCTTAAACATATGGTGCCTGATTTTCTGACATTTCGTGTTGTCTTTGTCGTGCGCGGCGGGCAAATCACACAAATTTAAATTACGCGAAAACTCTACGTTAACATTTTAAAGGGCCGGGCCTGACAGACATATTTATCTGCCGAGTTTTCGTGTTGGCGGGTATAAATTTGTTTCGTGTCGGCGTCCCTTTATTTTGTCGCGTATTCGCGCCGACGACACGTAAGAAAAAACGACAAAATACATCATTTGTCCAAGTTTAACGTGTTTGTTAGTGTTTTCGCCCCGGCGACACGCAAACACGAAAACCGACAAATACATTATTTGTCGAGTTTCGTGTTGTCAAGTTTTCGCCCTGCCAACACGAAAAAAACTAAAATCGACAAATTATTCTGTACAGTCGCCCCGTTGACACGACAAATAAGAAAACACGACCAAATTCTTTCTAGACATCTCATATAAAATGTTAGCAGTTCTTCCGAAGCCAGTGGCAAAGGCTTTTTTAGTAAACCTTTTTTTCATACTATTCGAACGAACAGCCAATTCAAAATTCATTTAATTCACTAAAGCTGCATTAGGAGAGTTGAGTTATAAAAAGTACAATAATGGTGGTCAGATATCAGTTATCGTTTTTAAGAATAAGACGAAAAAAAAAAAAACAAAAAAAAAAAAAAAAAGTGATCTATTACTACCCGGCTAAAGAAATATTTCATTGAGCAGTGGATAGCAGGCTAAAGTCTAGGTAACCGGCACAATATATAACAAATCGTATATGAACATGTAAGTAAAGGTAACCGGCTTTTATAAACTGTATCTATAACAAGGAGTCACAGGGTCTTTCCCTTGTCATTTTTGAAATAACGTAAAGGGGCCATGCCCTCCTATTCAGGGGGTCAGAGGGTATTTTTGAAATACATGAATGAAATGATGGCCTCTGCTGCATTTTGGATCTAAACTTTGAACAAGGATTGTTCCTTTGCCAAAATAGTTTTTGGTTGTGTGCAACTAAGACGAATACATGGTTCTCATTTGAGAGTTGTGGGTTTTAGAGGTGGGGGGGGGGGGGGGGGGGGGGGGGGGGGGGGGGGGGGGGGGGAGGGGGGGGGGGGGGGGGGGGGGGGGGGGGGGGGGGGGGGGGGGGGAATTGCACGTCCATAAGCTGGTCCATTAAGGTGCATATATATACAGAATAACCGTGAAAATATTTACAGCACATAGTTTACATTATAAATTTACTTTGCCGATGAGTGTGATTTCTTTCTCCTTTATTAAAAAAATTAAAAATATCGTGTCCATGTGTAAAGTGGTAAAATTCCTGTAACATGCATCATCACCCACTCAGGTAGGTTGGTGATAAATTTTGTATTGACATTACTTATATATTAAAGATAAACAAACCATACTTTAGAATGACAAAAGCGACCTGAATGATATATGTAGCAAAATTTGTTTTGTGTGAAACCCAAACTTTAAGGTGAACATAAAATTCGCAACCTCATACACAGGTATTTATAATACATGGTTTAAAAAATTAAAGAAGAACTTTACCCAAACAGACAGAATAACTATGTACGCATCACGCAATAATTTCAGAAATAAACAATAAGCGGCGTTTGAACATGTTTACAAATTTCTTTTATTACGAATTAGAGTGTTCCTATTTTAAAAACACAATTTAGTGAATTTTTGAGAAGACCATAAAACATTTTAACTTAAAAAACCGGTATTAAGGTAGACATCAAAAACGTTCAGGAGGGCGCTGACAAATTCGTGATTTTCTTTGCTATCAAGTATTTTAAAATTTTCTGCTGGTTATTAAGACAGTTAGGTTTAGCTGAAGACAAACAGCGCAACTATTACCATCCAATGCTCGCTTCATATGGACGAATTTCTGCGAATCAACCATATGTTGCGAAATTTTTATTTTTTATTTATACGACTGTATATAAGTAGAACAGCCACACTGGAGTTATTTTATTCTTATAATTTATAATCCCGTTGAATAACACACAAACACAATTCAATTTACAAAACTTCACTTTTATTTTATTCCTTTTACAATATCACAAAACTTATTATTATTTTATTCCATTTATTTTCCGTATAACGCCTACACAGTCTTCTATTATAACCTTAATTCTTTTATAACCAAAACAACGCTTTTAAATATTACAGCTTCCCCGCCAAACAGACACAAAACGTGTGAAAATAATGATATACTCCGACGGGACTGAAATCCCGACGGACAAGACCAAACCTCCGGCGGATCCAAAACAACAATAATATGAATAACATAATACGCAATACGCGACACTATACGGTAGAATACCAACCCGTACGGCAGATAGGCAATACTGCTGTAATATATTTTTTTCTGCAATGTTTCATTTATATTTTTGCTGTATAGTTAACGAAATTAAGTAATTCTTAAGACAAACAGCGCAAATTTGATCTTAAAATGCATCCTGTAGACGATTAATCGCGTATCAACCCTATACGGAAGATATCAACCTATACGGTAGATGTGCTAAAAATACTGAACTAGTTTATTTATCTGCTATGTGTTTTGAAACGTGTTCCTACATGAATTAAGATATTTCAGTTTAACTGAAGACAAACAGCGCACATTTTTCCACTAAAGTCCCTTCATCTGGACGTGTTATGCTATCAACCAATACGGTAGACAACAACCTTTACTGAAGGCATCACCTATACGGTAATATGCCATAAAGACTCACACTAGTTATTTTTCTGCAATGTTTGCTGCGTTAGTTAAGAAATTAAGTTATTCCTTAAGACAAACACGCAAATACCACATAAAAATGCATCCTCTAGGACGAATAATCGCATATCAACCTATTAGGGGGGGGGGCGGAAGATATCAACCTATACGGTAGATGTGCTATAATACGGAACTAGTTATTTTTCTCTGCTATGTTTTAGAACGTTTTCCTACAATGAATTAAGATAGTTCAGTTAAACTGAAGACAAATAGCGCAAATTTTTTCCACTAAAATTCTTCATCCTGAACGTGTTAAGGTCTTATCACACCTATACGGTAGACATCAACCTTTACGGTAGGCATCAACTATACGTAGATATGCCATAAAGGGACCACATCGTTATTTTCTGCTATGTTTTGCTGCATAATTTAAGAAATTTTAGTTATTCTTAAAGACAAACAGGCAAATTTGAACCATAAAATGCATCCTCTAGACGCAAATAGCAAAATCTCAACCTATCCGGAAGATATAAACCTATACTGAGATGTGGCTATAAATACGGGAACTTAATTTTTTCTGCTATGTTTAAAAACGTTTTCCTACATGAATTAAGATAGATCAGTTAAACTGAAGACAAACAGCGCAAAATTTTCCACTAAAGTCTTCATCTGGACGTGCTATGGCTTATCAAACCTATACGTAGACATCAAACCTTTACGGTAGGCATCAACCTATACGGTATTAAAATCCAAAATGACCACACTAGTTATTTTTCAGCTTTGGTTTTGCTGCAATAAGTTAAGAAATTAAGTTATTCTTAGACAAACAGCGCGATTTTGACCATAAAATGCACTTCTAGACGTATAATCGCATATCAACCTATACGGTAGATGTGCTATAAATACGGTACTAGTTATTTTTCTGCTATGTTTAAAACGTTTTTCCCTACATTATTAAGATAGTTCAGTTAAACAAAAGACAAACAGCGCAATTTTTTCCACTATAGTCTTCATCTGGACGTTTATGGCTGTTATCAACCTAGACGGTAGACACAATCCTTTACGGTAGGCATCCAGACCTAAACGGTAGACAAAACACACTATTATTTTATTTTACATGTTTAACAAAGTTTTGGTGCATAAAGTAAGATATTTCACTTCAACTGGAGACAAACAGCGCAAATTAGTCACTAAAGGTCTTATCTTGACGTGTTATGGCTATCAACCTATACGCAGATATCAAACTTTTACGGAAGGTATCAACCTATACGGTAGATATGCTATAAAGACTAATACACTATTTATTTTCTGCTGAGTACGAATGTTTTGCAACCTAAATTAAGATATTTTTCAGTAAACGAAAGGCAAACAGACGAAAGTTGGTATGTTATTCTCATCTTGAGGGTTTAAGGCTTATCATCCTTACGCAGATTCAATTTTTACGGAAGGTATTCAACCTATACGGTAGATATGCTATAAAGACCATACACTATATATTTTCTCTATGTACGAAATGTTTTGCACATAATTAAGATATTTCAGTTAAACGAAATGCAAACAGCGAAAGTTTGGCTAAGTGTAGTCTTCATCTTGAGGTTTTATGGCGTAACAACCTATAAGGCAAGGTATCAATCTATACTGTAGAAATGCCTGACTAGATACTTTTCTCATGTTCAACCAACGTTTTGGATACAGAAATTATATATTTAAGTTAAACTGAATCAAAGAGCGCCTATTTTGCGTAATAAAAGTCTTCATCTGAACGTTTTTAGGTGTATAACCTTACGGTAGTATCAACCTTTACGGTAAAATGCCACACCAGTATATACTATGATTTTTTCTAAATGTTTAAACGTTTGTCTGCATAAAATATATAATTTTGTTTAAAATTAAGACAAACAGATGCAGAATTTGGCCTAAAAAAGTCATCATCTTGAGATTTATTATGGCGTATCAACCTATACGGTAGGTATCAACCTATACGTAAATTATGCAAAAACAGACAGTTTAACGTTGGCACTTGAACATGCATAATGCTTTTTCTGGCTATGGTTGAAGCGTTTTAACTGAGTATATCAAGATTGTTCTTTTAAAAAATGAATAAGAACGTGACACATTCCTGCTGGGAAACCCGTATTTTAATGCAAAAATGGCGAATGAACATTAAGGGAAATTTTGCGACAAACAATTTTAACGGTAAGTGTAAAATAAGTTTGAAATCATTTTGCTATTTAAATCAAGGTTGTTGAGCAGAACTTACACATTAAAACCGTAATAATATGCAATATGGCGTATCAACCTTCAAGTCCGATTGTTAAAAAGATTTCAGAAGAATTGAAAATTTTCGACATAATTAGACATTATGCTGATAAAAAAAATTCAGATTGTTGAGTAAAACAGAGAAACATTTATCCCCTACTTTCAACATAAAATGGATTTGCATAGTGACGTAACAACCATTAAGGCAATAAGCTGAACTGACTGTACACACGCTTGCATTTGTATTGAAGTCTACTATCTCCTTATCCAGTTATTTTCAGATTTAATGTTTTAATCAAGGCTGATGAGCGAACATGAAGAACGTGATAATTTTACAATTACAGCTATTGTACTTTAGTCAAATCTGCTACCAAGATTCATAACATATGGTGTGACAGTTTAAAAATAATTAACGTCCAAAGTTCTGTTAAAATCGCACATTTAAAGAGGAAATGAAGAAAATTAATTGTCAAGTTTTACCATTTTAGCCGGTAATATGAATGCAATATACAAACCACAGCATTTCAGCAGATACACACAAGACTGTCCAATATTTGATTTTGTCAAAATAGTTACTTTTAGTTAATAATTAGACATTTTACTTTGAAAATATAGATTGTTGAGCAAGACTATATAGGCAAACTAAATTTTACCTTTAAACACTAAACAATGGATGCATTATGGCGCATCAACCTTTAAAGCACTGCGTTACAACAAACTGTATGCAATGTAAGTCTTTAAAGGAATAAAAGCATTTTATTTCCCAACTTTAATATGTCGATTTCCAGTTAAAAAAAGCCATCTGGAACATATCTGTAACAGTACATAATCCCTTGTGTGAAACCAAAGTATTAGGTGGCACATACACACACGCACGCACGCTCCGCACGCACACACACCAACACCCCTTTTTATTTGATATCAACCTCTAGGCAGGTCCTGTCTCGTATTTTTAAACGTTTGGGTCTACTTGTGTCACACATAATTAATGCCTTACCTTTCAAATCAATTGAGTCTTCAAGGCTGTGGAGTGGAATTTGAGGACCAAATTAATATTTGATGTTTCAAATTGGTAAGACAAATGTATTTAAACAAAAAATAATATTCAATCTAATACAGTTGCAAATTTTTGTTTCTTTTATCAGATCCTTATATCAAATCATAACAAAATATGTATTTATAATTGTTTAACAAAGTACCGCAGAATGACATGAGGGCCGAAATATACCTCCGATCCTCATACGGCTAAAAGGCGAGCTTAAATGTACCCGACAATGACGAGCTACCTTATCAATTGATACTGTTATCTTCCTATAAGTTGATACAAAGCGATATCAGATCCTTGATTAAAGTATCTCAAAAAGTATTCGACTTAGAGACATAAAACAATGAGATGGTTATATAACATGTAGCTGTGCAACAGGACAGGATTTGGACTATTCTTCAATATTAGAATTGGACTTTACAGCTAGTTAAGGTAACTTGACAGAGAAAACCAAGATGGCGTCACGAAATTAGGGTTGTCACATTATTTACTCGTAATAGCCGATAAGCAGCTACAGGGTTCTAAAGAATGCATTTTAATCATATAAACACCATAAACACTTGTGAAAATGCACCTTTTAACTTATAAAAATATAAAATCCAATTTTACTGAACCACCATGAAATCTAGTCAATCTTTAGTGCGCCATTTGCAGAAAAGTTAATGTATCCAAACTGAAAAAAATATATATCCTCATATCTTAGAAATTGTCCATCAGTGCCCACCTATGTACAAAAGAACTTATCCACTGAGTTTTTATGCTATTTGAGCTCTGGAATTATAGAAAAATATAAATTTCTATATATTACACCCTAAAAAGTTGAAAACCTGCTTGCAGTATGAGGGTCGATAAAAAAATTCAAGTACTTGTAAGTTTACTTTGGTTCTTTTATTTCTGAGACTTTACATCCTCACATATCAAGAGTTATTGAGTGATGTGTTCATTACTTCGAAATTAACAAGTTTGTATTTACATTTAATAACCCGTTATACAATAATATATCAACCATTGACCTAGAATAGAAATGTGTTTGCAAGGGGGTTGGGCGGTTTTTTTTTGGGTGGTACTGAAAGAATACCCCTCAATGTCAAAACTTTACTGACTTGCCATGAAAACACATGGAAAGTGTGGAATCTTAGGTCATACTAAAATTAATGTATGTTTAATGTAAATGATAAAGTACATTTTTCTTGATTTGCTGTTGCCTCCAAAAAATTACAGGCAGTTATAAGAAATGATTTTTTTTCATATGCACATGAAAGGGTAAATAAAATTAATGTAAAATAACCTAAAACAGCTTATGTTTGGTTAATTATTTCATTCATAGGATGGGTGAATTTACAATAAACATATTTTTATTGGAATTGCATAGCCCCGTCTTGATACGAATATATTTGGCTATCAAAATATTGAAATTTATAATTTATGATGAAATTCAGAGCAAATAGCATAAAACTCAGGGATAAGTTCTTTTGTTCAATAGGTGTAGCACCTGAAGGACACATTCAAAGATATGAGGATATAATTATTTTCAGTTGATTGGATACATAACTTTTCTGCAAAATACGCTACAAAACAATGACATAGTTTTTTCATGGTGAGATTAAAGAACATTGATTCTATAATTTTATAAATAAAATGCATTATTTTAACAATTGTTCATGTGTGTGTAAATGAATAAAATGCATATTTAGACCTCTATAGCAGCATAGTTGTCTATAGGGATAAATAATGTGACCAACCCTAATTTGTGACGCCAATCTTGGTTGATCCTGTCAGATGACCTACATTTCAGTATTTGAGTTTATCGAACTTTTGAAAATAAACGTTGCTAATGTTATCAGTTGCTGTCTTGTTTTTGTTACCTTTAAGTAACCAGCAGTATTTTCCTTCAGACTTAACTATTGCAGTTCAACCATGGTTCATTCACCTGTTAGAACTTCTGCAGCTGTTACCCTGCCCATGGCTTCGTGATCTATGTTACGACAAAAAATAACAAGAGTGCCCTAGGTCGCTCACTTTGAGAAACACACCATGACAGTTTTGTAAACCATGTTTGAGGGATTCATTGAAACAAATATTCTTGGCCATTTTTCATTAGAATTGGACAAAAATGTGGTCTCTTGAGTTTAAAACAAGTTATTTTATTTGATATGAACCTAGTTTTTTGACGCCAGATGACCATATTCAAAATCTGACTTGGATTCATCAAGGCAATCATTCTGACCAAATTTTATTTTAATGAAGATCAATTGAAAAATACAGCTTTATATCGCAAAACACAGGGTTTAGTCCTTTGAGTTGAACCTAGTGACCTACTTTTTGACCAAAGGTGACCCATATACACATTGACCTAGATATCATCAAGGCAATCAATACTGACCACAATTCATGAAGAGCAATTAAAAAATACAGCCTCTATCGCATCCACAAGGTTTTTTTCTGATTTGGGACCAAGTGACTCTAGTTTTTTATTCCCCCAGATGACCGCATCATCTAACTTGACCTACATTTTCAACAAGGTAACCCCTCTGTCCAAAAATTCATGAAGGTTCAATAGAAAAATACAGCCTCTATCGCATACACAAGGTTTTTCTTTATTTGATCCTAGTGCCCTAGTTTTTGACCCCAGATGACCCATAAATAACCTGCCCAAGATTTTATCAAAGTTAATCATTCTGACCAAATTTCATGAAGATCAGATTGAAAAATACAGCCCTTGCATACACAAGGTTTTTCTTTGATTTGACCTAGTGCCCAGTTTTTGACTCCAGATGACCCTCTTTCGAACTCGCCTAGATTTTTAACAAGGTTACATTCTGACCAATTTCATGAAGAACAGTTGAAAAATCAGCCTTCTATCGGCATACACAAGGTTTATCTTTGATATGACCTAGTGACCTAGTATTTGATCCCAGATGACCCATTTATCGAACTTGGCCGAGATTATTAACAAGGTAATTCATTTTGACCAAATTTCATGAAGATCAGTTGAAAAATACAGCCTCTATCGCATACACAAGGTTTTTTCTTTGATTTATGACCTAGTGACCTGTTTTTTGACCCCAGAGACCCCATTTTCGAACTCGGGCTAGATTTCATCAAGGTAACCATACTGAACCATATTCATGAAGATCAATTGAAAAATACAGCCCCAATCGCGAACACAAGGTTTATCCTTGATTTGACTTAGTGACACAAGTTTTTTGACCCAGATGACTCCATTTCGAACTCGGCCTAGATTTCATCAAGGTACTCAACCGACCAAATTTCAGAAGATCATTGGAAAAATACAGTCCTTCTAACGCATACTCAACTAAATGTGACGGACGCAGACAGACGACAGACCCGGACATGAGCGAATCAGTAAAAACTTAAGAGAGCTAAAAAGAAGCTACAGCTGCTTTTGAGAAAAGCGCATGTCCCTTCCACCAACTGCCTAATCATCTGAAAAGTTATGTATCTGAGTCAACCATGCACCAATAGATGGTAACACTGCATGTGTGTACAGAAGTGATTTTCAGTAAATCAATGGCCATAAATTCTGAGTGCCTTGTGCTGATTTGGCTAGTTATCGAACTGGCCCGAGGACTCTATTATCAAACACTTTAGTTCAAGTTTGGTGAAGATCGGATAAGAAATGTTTCCGACTTAGAGTGCGACAAGTGTGTACAGATGCGATTTTCGGTAATTCAATGGCCAAAATTCCTGAAGCGCCCGCCCCTATTTGGCTAGTTGTCAAACTTTGCCGAGGACTTATAGGCAAACACATTTTGTGCAAATCTGGTGAAGATCGGATGAAAATGTTCGACTTAAGAAGCGACAATGTGTACAGAGTTATTTTTTCAGTAATTCAAGGGCCAAAATTTCCAAAGCGCCTGGCCGATTTGCTAGTTATCGAACTGGCTCAGGACTTATTTGGCAAACACATTTTTGATTCAAGTTTGGTGAAGATCGCTGAGAAATTGTACACAAGGCTTATTGCAGACAAGTGTGTACAGTGCAATTTTCGGTAATTCAAGGGCCGTAATTCTGAAGTGCCTGGGCCGCTTTGGCCAGTTTATCGAACTTACAAGAAGGACTTAATGGCAACACCCTAAAATGATCCAGATAGGTGCAGATACGGAAGAAAACATATATATCGTACTTAAGAGAGCCGACACGTGAGAAGCGAACGAGATTAATGTTACTACAAGGGCCATAAATTATAGAAGATGCCTGGCTAAGTTGACTAGTCTCGAACATGGCCAAGGGACTAATTGGCAAACACATTATGATCAAGTATGGATGAAGATCAATGATAAAACATATGACCTTGGAGAGCGGACAGAATAGTGACAGACCCCCACACAGACATGAGTAAATCAATATGTCTCCACACACCCATTGTGGGGAGGGATACATAAAAAGTTCAAGCTGTCACCAAGAGCAAACAAACACGATCATAATTAATATATCCTTTAAATGTATGCAACAGACCACCTATTGCTTGTGCTAATATTCCTAAAAAGAGTGTTAACAAAAATTTTAATAACAATTTAACAGATATGGAGAACAGCGTGTTAGTGCAAATTTTGCTCGGATGTATTGTGAACAAAATACAACACCCTATTTTAGCATGTCATAATTTATTAGAAACAGAGGTACAAACAATGGCAGGCGTGTGATATAACCGGCATATGTATGTGGCACAGTATCTGGACTAAAGTCCTCGCTTACAAACTCCCTACCCCTTCAAGCACAGGGAGACAAATTACAGTTTCTTTCTCAAGAATATATTCTATAAAGTATTAATTTCAAATGATCTTGTAATATTTTATTAAATAAAATGTAAGTTTTGTCCACCTTTGTAAAATCAAGCATGAAAATGGGGATTTTGTGCCAAGGACTTTGTCCAATAATCATGTGACATATACAAGACATAGTTCACAAGCAAAATACAAGATGGTGAAATAACATGTATACTGGGTGATAACAGATTGCAAAAGCTGTTTTAAGAGCATTCAACATAGGGGTGCATATCGATTCTGTTTTTTTTGGTGTTAAATGAGCCCTTAATAAAACATAGGCCAGATATTATGTGATAATATAATAACATACATATAGAATAATTGATGTACAAAAGGGCTAAATGTTGTGTATGATAGGAAGGATTCTAATTTGCTTTTCTCTGTTAAAACACTCTTACGCTAGAATGATGTCACGTTAACATGTGGTGACGTCAATGTTTTTGTTGCGACAAAGAAAGAGCTCAACATAATTTTTAACTACTGGTTTAAGAATAAGGGCATATTAGAATCGAAATAATTTATGCAAAACCGTGTTTTTAAACACTATTTATACACTCGGGCAGTAATACATCGTACAAATATTTTTTTACTTGGGCTGTGCCCTCGTGATATTATAACGCTTGACGTATAACCGCCCATCATGCATAAATAGTGTTAAAACACTCTTTTGCTATAAATTATTTCTTAGTTAATAGATACCCTTTTATTGACACACCTTGACAAATTTTTTTGTACTAACTGCAAAAATATTAACATTTCACCAGCAATATATTTTATTTTCAATAAACAAACAACTTCCTATACATGTTTAAACATGTTTTAATTAGTAAGGCTTCATCATGGTTAATATAACAAAACTTATCAATTCAAACTAATGATCTTTGTGCTTCTTGGGACTCAATTCAAAATCAGAATCTTTTATTTTGTTTAAGAGTCCAAAATTTCTTTTTGAAATAGGATTATAATGGGAAATTCTGGTAATTAAATGCTTGAAAAACAGGATCTGTACTGAAAAATGCTAGACCTGCAAGGATTTTAAGACAAAAATACCAACAAACTTTTATAAGAATTTACTTGAAAAATGTGACTTCCTGATAAACAAAAATTTCCATAACTAAACAGTTTAACTGTGGTATATATTAAGCTTTCCAACATTTAAACCCCATTATGTACCATGCTGGACACGCTTGGTAGCTGCCTTTGCGACCATGGCAGATCAAGATCAGTCCTGAACATCTGTTGGCAAGACTCTCATGATCTTCCACTGTTCGCTATTCAGTCTGTATCTTTATAGGTTATGCACACCCTTTCAAAACAGTACATAATGGCACTGTCCAAATTTGGAAGATGGCAAGTCCATTATAGAAATTTAGCATGGTAAGGGTTAAATACAATTATAATACAATGAGTTCCTGATAAACAAAAACTTCCTAAACTACCAGATTCTTTACTGAGGTATATTTCACTCTTTCTGAATTCTCTATGATATATGAATTACAGAAAAAATTCAAAACATTAAACTAACAAAAATAACAACATCATTAAACATCTTATCAAAAATATCTACCCACATTTAAATAAACTTAACCTTGTATGTATAAAGTTAATATTAGAATGGATTTCAAGTGGTATATCATGCAAAATAAACAATAAGAATTTAAAAAGATGGAAGTACTAACTAGACATAAATATATATGTATGACCTTAAACAGACTTTATAACATTGGTAACTATATATGTGAATGACCTGGAACAAATTTTAAAACAGTGAAAAATAATACAAAATAACCTGAAAATCTGGAATGCAAGGATAATAAATTACAAGTTTTCATCAAACAAAATTCAAAATTGAAAAACATTAATACTCAATTTATCTTAATCAGTTAAAAAATAATTCACGAAGGCCTTATTGATTCAACTGGTAGAATGTGTCTCCAAAATAGGCTTAACCTTCTATCAACGTGAGGGGAGTGGTTGGGTCAGGTGTGTAAAAAGGGAATGCATAGGGGTCTGGAAATTATTATCAGTTTCTGTTTTGGCTTCAAAGAGATTATTTGATATGAAATATGTTAACAACAATTTTATATAGCCGGTGCTCACCACTCGTATTTTGACAAATTCATCATCAAATGTAAAACTTAAATAAAGACCTTTTTCACAACAGTTAGAAAGTAAAATAAACAACAGTCAACAGCAGCTTTCAATATTCACATAACGTTATAAATATTATTTTTTGTGTCAATAAAAGAAAATTGTAGAAAATAAGTTTTGACTATATGAAAATTGGATGTGACCTAATACTGAATGTAAATGGAAAAAGCTAGAGCTTCTAGAGAAAATAAATAACACCAACATGCATATCCTTTCATGGCTTTGATAATCAGAACCAGTAAATCGAAATTGACATTAACATTTCTAATATCTTGTAAAAATGATTTGAAGTTATATACTCAATTTTCAAATAACATGTCCATTAATCAAACTTTGTCAATCAACATTTATAATAAAGCATACTGTATTAACCCCTTACCCTGCAAATTTCCAGCATGAACTTGTCCATCTTTCAATTTAAGACATTACCATAAATTGTAAAAAGGGGAGGCTTATCAAAAGTTACCGACTGAATAGCGAACTGTGCGAGATCTTATCGACTGCATGGATGTTGCAGCTGGATGATTGCAAAGGCAGAATCAATAGTGTCGCAGCATGATAAGGATTACCAGCACAAACAGGGTTTGAATTTGAAGCCAATGCTACCATTAAATAACAAGATATGTTTCACTATTCCCCCCTCAATGTTGTTTAGAAATTTGTTTCTAAACCTAAAAAATGGAAGACAGTATATTTCAATATGGTGTATAATTCAAATGTCTGAAGAAAAATTATTTCACCAACGAATTGGGTGGTTTAAGTCTGAGTACCGGGTAGTGTAAGGTTTGTGAAAATAAAATCCATGGTGCCCTTGGATGTCAAGATCAGTTTTTGCATTAACCTCATGATATTTTTGGAGTAAATTTTGCAAGCCAGAATGTTTTCCAAGATGGTCTAGAATAATAAAATTCCAAGACTGTGTACAATCTAAGAATACAAGATGGTGTACAACTGCAAGATTCCCTGATGGCGTACAATCGTAATAGCTTACAATCTTAATATTCCCAGACGGTGTACACAACTGTAAGATCGAAGATGGCTTACAATATAGAATGTGGAAAGACTGGGAAATATTGTCTTGATAAACATACTGGTGTAATTGTGAAAGCATAATTTTCTTCATTGAAAGAATATTTTGCCCATGTAAAAAAGTGCAAAAAAATGAATAGGATGGGTATGACAAAAGTGATAGTACTGAGTATTGAAGATAAATAACATCCTACTTAAGTTGAAAGACACTGATTATGTTCACAAAACAATCATGACATCATGATGTGTTTATATTCAAAAATCAAATGACTCATTTGATCATTTATCAATGAATCAAGCAATCAATCTGTGATTAAACCACTAACTAATCACATAAAATGCAAAGAAGACACATGAAAAATAGCGGTACAAAGTTATATCATTTAATTTGTAGTTCACCTACAGAATTTTAACCCTTAGCCTGCTGCAGGCAAATTTAACAGCCTTTGAGCAAACAGCTTTGGAACCAATCAGACGCCGATTAAATCGGCGACTGATCAGGTTCCAAGCTGATTGCTACTCTGACAATATTTCTTTTCTTCCAATTTGGAGGCAAAATTGAATGAAACTTTAACACAATTTTTAGGTCAGGACGACCATTTCCAGCAGACGACAATTTATCTAGCATGCTAAAGGTTAAAAATAAACTAATCCATTCCACCCATTTACATGTCCTATTGAAACCCTACAGAATTCTAACCTTTATTAATACAATATGCCTTTCACAGTAAATTTGATCAGCACATGATAGCATAACTCTGCAATGGATAGTGCAGTGGTATAACTGATATAAGTTACTGAAAAATATGTTCATTATGTAAATGGCGGTAAATAAATAAATAAAAATATGGTTACACAATGTATATATAAATTATCAAACTATACAACAGGAAAATAAAGGTAAAAATCTATAAAAATTAGATAGTTTGTCTCTATGTATCATTCATGCTATTATGCTGTATGTACATAATGTGATAAAATAAATATGATGTCAGTGAAAAAGCACTGTCGTAACTCCTCTGAAATACAAAGAATTTTCATTTTTAACACGCAAAAAGTCACCTAAAGTATCGTGTAGACAAACAGAAAAGCTGAGCAAAAGTAAGAACTGTGGACCTACTAAGATTGTCATGTACATGAAGAAATTCACTATAATCAGATGTAGGCTTAATATTAGCTGTTTAATGTGTTGACAAAAGTTGATCATTGGTCAGTCATTAAATGTTTTGTCGAAGTATACCTGTAAAGTTCAAGTTCATGACCCCGAAATAGCTAGACTGAAGTATCAGGCTAGTAAGCTAGCAATCTGGCAGAGAATCAATGATATATTATGTATAAAGATATGTATCTAGAATGAAAATAAACATTTAACTGTTCTAGATAGGTAGGTCAGTCCTAAGACTCTCTGAGGCTACAGGCAATTCCTGTATTACCCATTTTTCATTGCTTATGATTATTTGGAGAAAAAAATCTTACTTAAAAATAATTGTGAAGTGATATAACTTATGAGTTATTGATATACGTAAATGCAACAAAAATAGACTCCAGAAATTTTGACCTCCATGCCAAGTGATTCGGAATACTTCTTATGATTAATATGAAAACTTCAAACTACACTCTGTCAATCAACTCTACATTTAGCACTAAATCATCTGTACTATGAATTGAGCTTCAATTATGAAATGAATTTTCACTAAAAGTAAGCTTATGGCAAAAAGAACAAAACTGAAAATGATTTCAACCTACAGTTACCATTTAAGCAATATCAAACTACTAACAAATATCACACATAACACTACAGTCATAACAATAGTCTATATCTGGTGAACAAAATGTTGATTAGAATATGCAACTCCCAAACAAACATTTAATAAACTCAAGCAAAAACAACCCACTTATTTATCAAAGGCTACATTTAAGCATTGTTTCAAAGCATTATAATATACAGTGCACAAACTCAAAAAATAAAAGGTAAGGTTTATTCTCTCTTTTAACAGTCTGTCTAAGCACATATCATCAAATAACTTGAAATGCTTTTATATACAAGCCTCTAACTCTTCTATTAAAGTCCAACAGATAAAATTTTGGGCATATGGTGACTTCCCATCCTTTAATGATGTTGACAAAGAACCCAAAAGCTGAGAGAATTCTGAACATTTTTCATGAATAGGCAGGCACCTGGATAGAACCATCAATTTCCTGTATGTTACATGGCAAGCTTCTACTGCCCCTGATGGGTTTTGAACCCAAAGTTGTGAGTGGCAAGTGATCTGAAGCTGATGACTTTTACCACTCAGCCAGGAAAGTCCCAACATAAACTCTTTAAAGTCTGAACCTATTAGATAAATCAACTCCAACTTTCTTAAACAAAGCGTACATAATATACATTTTGGAAAAAGAGGTTAATGTTGTGAAATTTAGATAAATGGTTGCAAGTTGTATTAGGTATACTGACCTATAAGGGAGGGGCATTCAAATCCTGATAAAGTCGGGGTAGACTTTATAACCTGTTAACGAAATAAACTAAGAGTTAACAGGTTGCGGACTGTCATGCTAAACCATTTGTGTATGCATGAAAAAAAGAGCTATAACGTATGAATGGAATCCTATGTTATTTTAAACATTTTTAGAACACTGAATTAAAAAAAAATTAATGTCCGACTTTACACAAAGTGGTTCAAATTTTTATTATTATAGAAAATCACATGCCACAACATTAAAACAGGTACCGTGTCATATTGTCAAAATCAATAATGCCTCTCTTTTTCACAAAGTGAATTCCAAATTTTATTCCATCGGTAAAATAGACTAAGCAAACACAAATGGTGCACCCCTCAAAGTCAATATAATGACAATAATATAGGCAGTAACACAAGAACTCAAAATTGCAATCGATAAAATAGAAAAAAACAAAGTAGTTATTCATAACACTAACTTTTGTCTGTTGCATCAATCAGCCTCTTACATCCATATTTGCATTAAAACATGTCATGCACTTTCTTGCATTGATTTGCATTGACAAATGATGAAACAAGAGGGCCAAGATGGCCCTAGGTCGCTCACCTAAGAAACACTCCATAACAGTGTAAAACATGTACGACCTAGTGATTTCAAGGAAACAAATATTCCTGACCAATTTTCAATAAGAATGGACTCAAAAAAATGGTCTCATTCTTGCGATAAAACAAGCATTTTCTAAGAAAATGACCTATTTTTGACCCTAGATGACCCATGTTCAAACTCGACCTAGATTTATTATCAAGGCAATCATTCTGACCAAAATTCATCGAAGAACAACTGAAAAATACAGCATCTATCAACATACAGATATTCTTTTCTTTGATTGTGACCAAGTGACCTATTTTGACGCTCAGATGAACCCATATTCAAATTCGATCTAGATTTTCATTAAGCAATCAACCTGACCAAATTCATAAAAATCAATGGAAAAAAAAAGTCTCTATCGCCATACACCCAAAATTTTTCTATAATTTACCTAGTGACCTAGTTTTTGACCCTCAGATAACCCAATTCAAAATCGACCCTAAGATTTCATCAAGACAATCATCTGACCCAAAAAAAAAAATTATTGTCCATACGACAATTGAAAAAATACATCCTCTATTCATACACAAAGTTTTTTCTTCGATTTGACTAGTGACCTAGTTTTGCCCAAGGAAACCAATTTTCGAACTTGGTCTAAATTTCATTCAAGGTAATCAATCCTGACCAAAAATTCATGAAGATCAAATTGAAAAATACACCTCTATGGCATACACAAGGTTTTAGGTGATATGACCTATGACCTAGTTTTGAACCCAGATTGACCCCCTATTCGGAACTCCGCTCTAGATTTCATCAGGATATCATCTGACAAAATTCATGAAGATCAATTGAAAAATACCGCCACAAACACAAACACAAGGATTTATTCTTGATTTGAACCTAGTGACCTAGTTTTTATAGACTCCCGAAAGATGACCCATTGTTCGAACTCGGCCTAGATTTCATCAAGGCTATCATTCTGACCAAAATTCATGAAGAATCATTTGAAAATACAGCCTCTATCGCAAACACAAGGTTTTTCTTTGATTGTGACCTAGTGACCCTAGTTTTAGACCCAAGATGACCTATTTTTCAAACTTGGTCAAAATTTCATCAAGGTAATCATTCTGACCAAAATTCATGAAAGATCAATTGAAAATACAGCCTCTAGGCATACACAAGGTTTTTTAGGGATATACCAGATACCTAATTTTTTGATCCGAGAATGACCTCCATTTTTCGAACTCGGCTTATGATTTCACAAGGTTATCAATCAGACCAATATTCATGAAAATTAATTGAAAAATAAACCGCCCTTCTATCTGCAATACACAAGGTTTTTCTTTGATTTGACCTAGTGACCCTATTTTTGACCCGAGATACCCATTTTCGCTTCGCCAAATAGATATTCATCAAAGTTCTCATTCTGACCAATATTCAAAGAAGATTAAAAATGAAAAAAAAAGGACAGCCTCAATCGCATACACAAGGTTTTTCCTTTGATTTGACCTAGTGACCTGTATTTTGACCCGAGATGACCCATTTCAAACATTGGCCTAAGATTTCATTCCAAGGTTTTCTTTCTGACCAATATTCATGAAGATAATTAAAAATACGCTCATCGCATACACAGCTAAAATGTAGACAAGACGACGAACAGACAGACGACAACGCGGACGCCGGAAGCCGGACATCCGACGGGGCGATCAGAAAAACTCCACACTGAGCATTGCTCAGGTGAGCTAAAAAAAGAAAACATCATTTACTAAGTACCGTAACTGAATAATATAACTGCCAAAATTGTAAGTACATTAATATCACCTGTAAATCCCTAAAAAAAGTGACTCCAATTCATAAATAGACCTGATTATCCAAAATGGAATGTAAATGAAATCTGCAATAGTTTAACACTTTATCAAAAATGTTATACCCTGTAATTTTCTAATTTTGTTAAAGAAACTCATCAAATTGTATCAAAAGTTGAGAGAAATATTTACATCTTCATTTCAATAACAACTTATTTCTCAAGGAAACCATTAATTTGACATGTTCCTCAATAGAAGTTCAACCTTCTTCCTTTCCTGAAATATGATAAATTCAAATCACACAATTTTGTATACAAGTTTACAGGGTACGTTTTGGATGTAATTGTATTGAACAAAATTTTGTAGTCCAAATTCTGTATCCGAGCAACTTGTTTTGCAGGTTTTAGTTTAAAAAAGCCTAGTGAGCTGTCCTACTTCCATTTTCGAGCGAACTGATGAAATTTTGTTGAATACTGGAAACGTGTAATTTCAACAGTAACCTGAACTGTACACCACTTGGAATGTAATGCAGCACAACCTTGTTTGTTGATAAACATAATGTCTATTTAATTCTGTCTATCACTCTGAAAAAAAAAACACAACAAAAACGCAATTATGATTTTGCAGCAAAATTCAGGGTTTATAATTTAAGTTTAGAGATTTTCTGTACTCAAAACACTTGAAATATCCATTATATTATCAATATTATATTCTAAAATTCTAAGCATAAAGCTAACACTAATATGTAAGTCATACTGACATAGTTTCAGGCCATATTTGTGGGTTGTCCCTCATATTGTTATTTCAAATGTGGGCCTTCCCCAAGCTTACTTTAACAACTTTTAAGATTTTTTTTCCCCTCACATGACAACCTTAGCAGGGTTCAAACTCACACAGGTATGAGGCAAATGATTCAAAGGTGGCAACCTTAACCACTCAGCCATCGAGGCCCTCGCTCCTTCTCAAGCCAGCAGGGAAGACTTCCTTATAACTTAAAGAACTGTTTTGCAGTTTTAGTATAAACAGCATACCTAATGTTGTATGATGTTATTAGCATTTTTGTCATCCTCGCACCACTGTGGTAATTCTAGTCGAGAATACTTCAATTTCAGAAGGTCCCCAACCTCATCTATAATTGCCAAAGCCTGAAATTGTAAAGATAAAGCTAAGATAGCATGTCTAAGAAATCTGGATATAAGGTTATGAAACAGAGACTGGAGGTCAGTCTGAGAATGGCCGTTGGTCAATTAAAAAAAAAAAAGTGCCCAAAAAACAGCCAATCAAATGCTAGAATTCTGAAAAGGCTCCATATTCTCAGACCCCGGTATGACTTTAAAAATAAAAAGATAATGTAGGTTTCAGAATATAAACGCACAAATTATCCTAAATTTTGTAATGGGATATGTAACTCATTATCCCTGACCCTGCTAAATTTCTATAATGAACTTGACCATCTTTCAATTTGGATAGTACCATTAACTGTTAAAAAGGGTGCATACCAAAAACATACTGACTGAATGGCAAACAGTGCAGATCATGACCAGACTGCACAGATGTGCAGGCTGATCATGATCTGCACTGGTCGCAAAGGCAGAATCAAACGTATCCAGCATAACAAAGGTTAAGCACATTTGATCAGATACCACATAATAATTTGCTGTTATGATACAGAGTAACATGCAGACACCAATGAAAACTGCACATTCCTGACAATGCTGGCCTAGTAATATTACACCCTACCAAGATAAATATGTTTATGTCATGATTTTTAATTTGTACATGAAATATCCAGTTTATATGAAACAAACCTTATCTACAGTTTCCCGTGTGTGAGCTGCTGAAAGACAGAATCTTGCACGAGATTCTATAATGGGTGTTGCCGGAAATCCAACCACTACTGTGCCAAGGCCACGCTTCAAACACTCTCGGCTAAATGCACTAAAATGAACAGAAATATAAATTCTTAAAATGGCACCTTTCATAAAAGCACACTGTTTGAAGTCAACAATATACAAAATTATCAGCTAATTATGTCTGTGAAATGAAAAGCATCTGCTGATCATGATGAATAAAATAAGGCTACAAAAACAGTGGTCATTAATATCCATTGGGGACAAATTTTCATGGATTTCATGGTTAGATAAATACCAACAAAGGAAGTACTAACTCCATTTATTGTATCTTATGCACTTAAAACCCAGCAATTCATGTTCCCACAATATATATATATTTTTGCCAGAACCATGAAATCTCATGCACACCAAATGAGATGACTTCACAATAACCTTTCTTCTGTAAGCTAAATGCAAATCTTATTTAGGGCTATAAGTAGCAGACAAGGGGGTTCAGCCTTCAAAGTTAAAACAAGTTTCAGACATAATTAGCTGCAGTATCATAATAAATCTAGAAAATTTATAAATGTAATAGGATTTATAAAATATTATATTTAAAGCAAATTAAATAAATTAGGTTAAAATTATATTTTTAAACTTTAATGAATGATAAGATAAAAGAAAACATTATCTAAACATGCTGATAAAAATTACTTCATGCAATTAATTTGTAGCAACAACAGTGTACTAAATGCATATCATATCAGTACGATAATAAAATTTATCTTTTTTTTTTAATATTCCACTTTTTTATAACTTTTAACACAAAATTCATCACATTTGCAATAAAGTACATGTTTACATTTGTTCTGTAGTATACATTTATTGAATGGATTACCATTCAATAGTTGAAACTACTGCCTGAGGTCCAAAGGACTGAGGGCAATAGTACTGACTACTGACCGGAAAGCCATTCAGTAAGTGTTTCATTACATGATATCAGAAATAAATTTGTTAATGTTTTTCTTTAAGTTTGACTTTAGCCAAGCAAAATTTTTGTTGAACTATACACCAGTTAATAGCAAAAACTATGGACTAGCGATTTATATTAACTCATATAGTTATATATATCTCTAGCTGATCTAGAACTGTGCACTACATTTTTTGCCAAAAAAATGAAAACAATATACCTTCAAATTTCAGAGATTTGTTGAACTTACATTTAATTTTTGCAAAATTAATAAAGACCATTTAAAAAGCATGACCTGGGATATTTTCTGTTGATGTGATTTTGCTGCACTGTTAAAAAATGTTAGTGCATGACTATCACCTGGCATTAAGCGTACATGCAGGGTTTATATCTGGCATTATTACATACTCTGTCAAGTTGCAATGGAACCACAATACTCCATTTTTTTTTTTCATTTCGACATCAAAATTTCATACTGGGTATGTGACATCATTTATTACATCACTATATTACATCACTTATATAATGTTGTCATGTTGAAATGTTCATTTACATTGATATTTTTTTTTAATCTTCTCAAGTTTTTAGGACAAAATGTATTTTGTTTATATGTGCAAATGAGTATGTAATCCCAAAGTCATTAGCTATGTATTGAGAAATATGTACCAGTTCTGTGTTAATACAACCTCGACGTTATGTAGTATCTTCACTGCAGAACTTGTGCCTATTTCCTAATACAAAACTAACAGCTTATAATACTTCTCGCTAGCATTGGTTTCACATGCTGTACAAAGCAGTTATTTAAGGTTCTATGCATAATGCTATAACTAGCGTATAAAAAACATTACATGCAACAGTTATTTTCATATATACCAAACCATTAACAGACACACAGTATTAGCATAACAAGCATTATAGTCAATCTTTAATATGTTAATATTGGTACTGTTTTTCATTAATTTGGTACACATTTGAATTCTATCCTCTGTACTAAAACAAAGGCTAAAATCATTGACTCCATTCTGAACATTATCATCATCAACATTGGCCGGCACCTGTGCAGAACCACCAAATTTTCGTAATCCAGTTGGCTGGCTTCCTCACATGAAGAATTCTACATCAGTGAGGGGCTCATTTAAAAGGGTATCTTGTTTCGTTCTGTTGAATTTAATGCAATTATCTACAATATTTCATATATATATATAAGTGCTCTACCTAAATTAACCAATGAACAACAAAATAAACAGTAGTGACAACTTTCAAACATGAAATGGCTAAGAAGAATGAATGTCTCTAGATGTACTGTCTTCAGTGACTCATTATAGAGTACACCTTTGCTCAGGATTTGGACCTAAAACCTCTTGATCAGAGCACAAAAACGACACAGCTCACCCGGCAGGCTATACCAATCGTGATAAAATTGATCAGATATAGACATTTTGCATCAAAAAAATTATTTGACTACTTAAATCAATTAAGTCAAAATATAATTATGTAATTATGGTGTTAAAGTCTGACTATAATGTCTGCAGCAAAATGTTTGAAGGTTAATAACACAATAAAAATGTACGCTTGGTAACTAGTCTATATCAAGTTTGTGGTTTACTTTTTTCAGTAAACCATGTTACTTGCATGGAGGGTGTCTTCTTGGTGCTCACTTATTGCAGACATTAAAAAAAGATATAAATCAATGTAAAAAGATAGTTAAATGTTGACAACTTTATTTCAATCAGGACATTTACTGATGTTTTAAAAGACTATGTGTGAAACCAAAGGAATATTGACATAAGTTGAATTTCTTACATTAAACAACGGATACGAGTAAGACTTTCTTCATAACCAAAGGTATTTTTTTTTCGAGGAAACATCAGTACATGAACATAATATATATGACACTGACAAGACTTGCAAGACAAGATTACTAATTCCTGGCCTTATATACTTCACGGACAACTGCTTAAGTATCACGTTAACGTCGCCATTGAAACACATGTCATGCCATAAGGGTAATATGAAGAAATCTCAAGTATTCAAAATGCTGGACTTTACAAAAAAAAATGTAGCAAGCCACAATCAGACCATCTGTAAGTCTAAGGGGATACCTTACTTAGACACGAAATAATTTAAAATGGCAGGACTAAACCAAATTTTTACAACTTACGATATAAACAAAATAAATGTTCAAAAGCAATAGAATTTAGCTGTCAATGCATACAGAATCCTTTCTTTTTTTTTTTTCTTTTTAATGTTACAGATTTTAATTATAAAATTTCATTCTTGTATGATTGCAGATTAATACATCTTAACAAAAATGCAACATTTTTTGCTTATAACTTCATAGGTTGTTTTTATCCTCAGTGCTAAAGAGTCACTTCTAACTAAAAAAATTAAGCTGATAAACAAAAATGTACAAAAAGGTAAGTCTGTGGTCTGACAAACAGACAGAACAACTGCTTAGCTAACAAAAGAAAAAGAAGCTGCCTGTTAACTTTTTTATTGCTAAATTACAAAAAAAAATATGTCAGAATCTAATTTATTTTCATCGTAATATCTTTTTAATTGTGAAACATTTTGCCTAACAATGTGCAAGAAATAAGAAATGATGACAATGGGTTCAAGGTTATTAAATTAAGTTAGAAACCAGTCTAAAATCTAAAGCATCTGACTGGTTGATTCTAAGCCCAGTCTTGAATTTGACCAATGAAAAATTTGCATTCTGAGACTGGTCTCCAAACTCAGCTTTATAACCTTGAAGCCAGATGAAGAAGTTCACCATGAAACAAAGAGATGTATAAACAGTATCATCATTTACAAAAATCAAGGGTCAATCGCAAAACCATCATATGTGTACATAACTTTCTTAAGAAATGAAATAATTTTTGCGATCCACCCTTACAATGTGCAAGATTAAGAACTGTTTAAAAGAAAGCCCTCAAGTCCAAAGCAGTTGGGGCAGGGGTTGTCTGCTCTCAGCCTTGTGCGGCCAAACTAAACTATACCATAGTGACTTACGCTATCTTAGCCGGCATAAAAAGTAGAAGGGGCACCACAGGGGAATCTTTATTCCCGTAAATTATGAAACCCATCTCGTGCAGACGTCTTCTAAAGTATCGGCAATTCTGTTTCAACTGCTCAATCCGCCGACTGCCTGTAATATTAATTCTAACACATTTACTCTCCGTGAAACTACAAAATCTGTGGAAAGATTCTACTTGTATATTTACAGCATGCTTCTGTAAATGAAAACCTACCCAACTTTCGACGGGTAATAGATGAGTAGAGGCACCACGGGGGAGTCTTTATTTCCGTAGATTATAAAACCTTTTTCATGGAGTCTACGTCGAAAATAGCGGACATTGTCTTTTAACTGTTGAATACGTCTAAAGCCTGAAGAGATTACAGTAGTTAATTCTTAAAACAAAAGTTCAAAATTCACCCATGCCCTATGTTAGCAGTGAATACGTCAAAAAACAACCTTAGCCAAGATTTACTTAAAACAGTTTTATCTGCATTTACTTGAAGTCACAATGAACATTTACTTAAAAGCACTATGGGCATTTAATTTACTATTTATCTTTAAAGAAGGTAGGAGTCATGCTTCAAAAAATTTAGTTTATAAAACATTTTGAAAACTGCAAGAAGTAATAAATTTTATCCCATTATTCAAACACATTATTCAGCAGATATTCAAAGCTGATAAAAGCTCTTAGAAGCAAACTAAACATGCAATTTATTACATTCCAATGAACAAAAATATGGAAAAACAAGAGCTGTCTCCATAGGATGACACATGCCCCCCGATGGCACTTTGAATGAATAGTTATGGCCGATGTTAGAGTTTAGGACCTTTGACCTACGGAGCTGGGTCTTGCGCGCAACACGTCATCTTACTGTGTCACACATTCATGCGTAGTTATTTTAAAATCCATGCATGAATGACAAAGATATGAACCGGACACGCCCATCAATGCGCTATCATGAAAAATGACCTTTAACGTCCAAGTGTGACCTTGACCTTTGAGCTACGGACCTGCGTCTTGCGCATGACACGTCGTCTTACTGTGGTACACATTCATGCCAAGTTATTTGAAAATCCATCCATCGATGACAAAGATATGGACCGGACACGCCCATCAATGCACTATCCTTTAACGTCTAAGTGTGACCCTGACCTTTGAGCTACGGACCTGGGTCTTGTGTGCGACAGGTCGTCTTACTGTGCCACACATTCATGCCAAGTTATTTGAAAATCTATCCATCGATGACAAAGATATGGACCGGACACGCCCATCAATGCACTATCCTTTAAAGTCTAAGTGTGACCTTGACCTTTGAGCTACGGACCTGGGTCTTGCGCGCGACACGTCGTCTTACTGTGGTACACATTCATGCCAAGTTATTTGAAAATCCATCCATCGATGACAAAGATATGGACCGAACACGCCCATCAATGCACTATCCTTTAACGTCTAAGTGTGACCTTAACCTTTGAGCTACGGACCTGGGTCTTGCGCGCTACACGTCGTCTTACTGTGGTACACATTCATGCCAAGTTATTTGAAAATCCATCCATCGATGACAAAGATATGGACCGGACACGAAAATTGCGGACAGACAGACAGACTGACGGACCGACAGACGGTTCAAAAACTATATGCCTCCCTTTGGGGGCATAAAAATCAGCAAAAGAAATATATAAAATTGCAATAAAATTTTATTATGTCATATACATTGATGAACATATTTATATCTAGAAGCTCAAAATACTTAAAACATTAGTATGATCACTGCAAATCTCACTCTAGATACAGTCAAATGGGAAGAATAAAATGAGCCACGCCATGAGAAAATCAACATAGTGCGTTTGCGACCAGCATGGATCCAGACCAGCCTGCGCATCCATAAGTCTGGTCAGGATCCATGCTGTTTGCTTTCAAAGCCTATTGCAATTAGAGAAACCATTAGCGAACAGCATGGATTCTGACCAGACTGCGCGGATGGTCTGGATCCATGCTGCTTGCAAATGCACTATGTTGATTTTCTCATGGCGCGGCTCAAATGGCGTGATGTTGGTAATATTTTTCTAAAGCTAATTTGAGAAAGCACCCATTCACTTTATGTAAGCCCTATCCTCCAGCTGTAAAACTGCTCTAACTCTGAAGATGAGTATAGTTAGGCATTTTCTGTCAATATGTCTTTATAAATGTAAAAATGCCAACATAATACAACAGAACATAATGATGCGTCATTAAAACAATTCTTTTGGAGTAGGAGCGTGAGGAGAATACTTTAATGACTTTAATCTTTAATTATGTTGTATTTAAGGGGCCTCTGAACATGTTTGTCGTGATAAGGGCACTACATAAACCTAGTATAATATATGTCAGATTTTGTCAAGCAGAGCTTTCACTCTTCATGTACTTCTATTACAGAAGACACATTAGTTTAGCAGTTACATTTAAGCAAGTGAAATCTTGATAAAGACGAGAGAGAAGAGACTACAGTCCTGTATTTAAAGAGTGCGTATATAAGCTGGATTCAGTGATGCTAGCAAAGTGTACTATAGAACACTATCATTGAGCAAAGACAGTACTGAGACTGGTAAAAACCTGTCAAGCTATACAATTTAAGAAAATCAAAGTTTCATTGTTTAAATGCTTTCATTTTTCTTTTGTCTACTAATTAACTGCAAGATTCAGTACAAAACTGTATCAATGTAAATTGGCATTGCCTACTTGAGTTCCCATTTTGTAGGATTCCCCCCCCCCCCACCACCCTCATCTACTGGTATTCATAATCAAACTTTGGTTTCCATTTTTAAATTTACTGCAAACTGGCATTAACACACAATTCACCATTTCTGTTCATTCTTTCTCAACAGATGTCCAATTTTAAAAGTCTTTTTTCAGTGCTATTGAAGGTTAGTTAAGGCTTTTTATACATTTCTTCCAAGAAGGTAAACATTCTTTTTTCTTAAATGTTTGTCTCATTTTATTAGGTTAAATCTCAATTTTTACATTAGCAAATTCTGTTACATATACAGGAATTCTCATTTAGATTTAAGGTACTTTTTTTAGGTCAAATAATTTTCATGTATGATCCAAAACAAAGTACTCATCTATTACATTTAAAAATTTGTAATCCATGAATATCTATCGCTACAAAACAGCAAATTAGGCAAAAACCATAAAATGTTAAGCTACCAAAGTTTGAAAGATTTCAGAGTATTTGGATTGCCCCTATTCATCTACTTAGATGTTATTTTCATCTAAAATCATGTGTATTAACAGTGAAAGCATTTTCTTGCATACCATTTTTCTTCCCATAGCAGAACAGTGCTACCAAACTGACTACCAATCTTCATCATGTCCTATATTTACGATATATTGCACAAATTTATAGGCTTATGTAACACAAAAATCTTACAAAGGCGGTTATTGGTTTTATTATATTTCTTCAATTATTTGAAGAATAAGGTATGCAAGAAAAACTTATCACTGGCTGTAGGTGCAGAGGAGAATATCCGACTTTTAGAGAACAAGATTTTGTGTTAACTCGACAGAGACTGATCACAGCCTACACATTACCCCTCCAGCCGGAATAATCCCATCAGCACCAACAACCAGTGAATGATTGTTATGCTCTATCCCAAGATGGAAATAAGACATTGTTTTTTTTTAATTAATAAACAAAAATACAAAATATATTTATGAGAAAATTATTAAAGCAGGAAAAATACCAAACAAAATTAATGCATAAATCAGATTTATATGGTTTAAATACGAGAACAATATCAAAGCAGAGAAAAAAAATTACAGATTCGAAAATTTTTATCAGTAAAGTACATGTCATAAAGGAAATAAACTGATAGAGATTTTAGAAACATACTTGAGCCGTGCCATGAGAAAACTAACATAGTGGCTTTGTGACCAGCATGGATCCAGACCAGCCTGTGCATTCAGCTGGTCGCAAAGCCACTATGTTGGTTTTCTCATGGCACGGCTCACTTACCTTCGTTAGTGCCGTCAAGGCCCATGATAATTCTCATTGATGTAATAATTTGTTGAGCAACCGGTGGCTGCATTGTTGGACTGTATATAGCCGCATGTGAGTGACATCGTAAGTGGTTTATTAATTTCTGTCGGGGGTAAAAATGACATTAAAAACTTTATGTTTAGTCTACTACTTAGAAATTTTGGAAATCATTCAGTTAATCACTTAGACTGTTGCTTTTTAATGCACTTGTGACCTCTTACGAGTATTAAGACATTATGATAACTTAAAATGAATTGGAAATCTTGGAAAATAAGGAGTGTTGCAAAACAGTAGAATCTTTACAAAAATCCTCCTCAAACTATTTTCTTGTAAATCATAATTTTAGAGTATTAGCTTACTTTAAACCTAAATACTTTACATCAATTGCTTCCTGGACAAACATTGACAAGTTTGTTTATTCTTTTTAAGTATTTCAGTAACGATGGATAGTTAACCTTACCAGTGTTCCTGGATCCAGTACCAGTACTAACCTGTTCTCCACAAGTAACTGCCAACTTTTATCGTCAACCAGAGATGAAGGACGAATGATTTCTGATATGAGCTGCACCATGAGAAAACAAACATAGTGCATTTGTGTTCAGCATAGATCCAGACCAGCCTGCGCATCCATGCAGTCCGGTCAGAATCCATACTGTTCGCTTTCAAACCCATTTGCAATCAGAGAAACCATTAGCAAACAGTGTGCATCCTGACCAGACAGCGCAGATGCGCAGGCTGGTCTGGACCCATGCTGGTCACAAATGCATTATGTTGGTTTTCTTATGGTGCAGCTCATATAATGTCTTCTATCAAACAGTCACACAGAGGATATGCCTTAATTAGGAAATAAGCTTGTGATCCTATGATCTGTAAAACTATGGGCTTTTTTCTACAGAGCTAATTAGGGAGGATAGCATGGTAAGTCACTGTGGTCAAATTCTGCTATCATCAGGATTTAAACCCAAAGCTGAAAACTGAAAAACTATATCCTTACCTTTGTACCCCCAATATAACCCCCAGCAGAACCGAAACTTTTAGTAAATGTTCCCATCATAATATCTATTTCTTTGGGGTCAATTCCAAAATAATCCACTACTCCACGGCCCCTCGGGCCCATAGCTCCCACACTATGTGCCTCGTCTAAATATATGTAAGTCTTGTATTTCTTTTTTAATCTTAAAACTTCTGGTAAACACACAACTGATCCTTCCATACTGAAATGAAAAAAAGAATAGAAACAATTTTACTGCACCTGACACCACTTTCAAACAGAAATTCAAGCATTTGTTTTTTTTAAGACGAAATAGAATTTACTAGGGTAACTTGAAGTAACAGTATGAAAACAAAGATCAACCTTGTGCAAACTTATTTTCCTCAGCAAAAATTCTTTATGCAAATTTATATATAATTACAGATTATAAACTGCCAACCAGCCATGGAGGACAATTTTTTTAGACAGACAGTCCTATATTCTCCTTACTTTGCTGTCAGGGAAGGCTCCCTCTATATGCATAAATACGCTTACATATAAAAACTTACTTCAACTATCAGCTTATTATCAACACCTTGCATTGTATTAAACATGATCATTTTTACGCAGTGCCTGTATAATTTTATAATATTCGAGGATTCAATCCTTGTTTTATGTGAAATCTTGTGAGCTCTTTCCATTTACTTTTATGCAGAGACAGGCCAAGAAAGGCCCTGAACGTTATGCTTTTTGTACTATATGCACATTTATTTTGCAAAAAAATCTTCCCCTTATGGCCATTCAAGTCTCTACGATCTGCTCTTATAATAAGAGCTGTCGGAGTACAGCAATGCTCGGCTATTCAAAGCCTTGTAAATGGAAAGCATATAAAACTCAGAAAAAAAGGGGCATAGTTTTGTAAAAATACAAGAGTCATGGAACCTGTACAATGCATGTCAGCTCATCACAGTGGACAAGTGTATAAAGTTTCAATCCATTCTCATTAATAAGTACTGAGACACCAGTTTATATGCAAAAACTTAACTAAAAGTTCCTAAGTCGAAAAAAAGGGCATAATTATGTTTAAAAGCAAAACAAAGTTATGGAACCTGTGCAATGCAAGTCAGTTTATCAGTGAATAAACGTATGAATTTTCAATCCATTCTCACCGAGACAATAGCTTATAAACAAAAACTAAACCAAATCAGTACACCGACGCTGACGCACAGGCAGGTCCATTAGCTTCACCTATTCTTCAAATAGTTGAGTCAAAAATGTTAATCGCCTATGATATTGTGAAATCAATAAAATTCATAATGGACTAATTTTCAAGGACTTCACACTTTCTGTCAATAAAAAAACAAACAAGCTTATGTCCCATTCATTTCAGCTTCAGAAGTAGAAATCCACAAATTTTTATCCCCACTAAATAGCCATTTCGACCAAAAACCACTCAATTTCCTGCCCATGATATTAAATGATTTTCACAGTAATTACCTTTAAGAAGCATTACCATTATGAAATGAGTTCAGTGTATATACCTGTAAACACCTTCAACAACTATGAGAATTTTTTTCCATGGTCTGTGATTTCTTGGCTGACCGTGCACAACAGCTGCTCGTAATTTTTTTTCTAAATCTACCATATCTGCAACAGAAATAAACAATTACAGTAATGTCTTGTCCAAATCTATTATAAACAAGAGCACGGCCTATGGGTGCCATCGCTAGTCTGCAAGTGCTGGACAATATGTAAGAAAAGAGTTATAGTGAAGATACAAAAAGGGCCATAATTCTGACAAAATGCAGGTTAGAGCAGGGCTTATGGTTCTTGGTCTACACAGTTCCCTAATGATGATAAACAAGTGTGCAAAGTTTCAAAGCAGTAGCTCTTACAGTTTTTGAGAAAAGGTGGACATAAACAAACAATTTAACCAAGAAACTCAAATTTTCAAACAATTTAACCAAGAAACTCAAATTTTCTAAGTACAAAACGGGCCAAAAATTTTACACATTGCATATCAGAGTTATGGTTCTTGGCCTACATAGTCCCCTAATGATAATAAACAAGTGTGCAAAGTTTCAAAGCTGTAGCTCTTACAGTTTTTGAGAAAAGATGGACCTAAACAAAAAGGGCCAAAAGTTTTACAAATTGCATATCAGAGTTATGGTTTTTGGCCTACATATTCCCCTAATGATAATAAACAAGTGTTTCAAAGTTTCAAAGCTGTAGCTCTTACAGTTTTTGATAAAAGGTGGACCTAAACAAAGATTTTAACTAACGCCGACGAAAATACCTTTTTCAAAAATCAGACGAGATAAAAACACTATTTAAAGAGTTTAACAACAATATCCATCCATATAAAATATATTTTATTTAATGGTAATTGTTTGTTGGTGTCTTTTAAAGCTTTATTTTCAAAAACAAATGATGCAGCATGTGCTGTATATCTCTTAATGTTATCTTTGACATGCCCTTCCTACTGTGTCAACAACAGTCCAATTCATCGCAAAACAGAAATCATCAACTTTCCAATTGGCACAAATCTGGATGAAAATTTTCTAAGTCTGTAAAAAGATCTGTAGAGAGTAATATTTACTGGAAATATATAGACCCAAACCTCTCCCCAAACTTCCTGAAATAGTTTGCTTTTCCCCTCCTCAGGAAGGAAATTTCACCTTTTTGTGTGGACCAGATGTTAGTGATCAATTTCTTAACAAAACAAAAGCCCGGGACACACTTCATTACTGCAAATTCTTGATATTTATAAACTGGTAATGAATCAATGATGATTGAAATCTGATCGATTTATTTTTTTTTTTACTTTGAAAAACTGCACCTTCTAACAGATACTGAAGTTCTGCACCACTCCCCACACAACTCTCCCCACCCATCACCACACACACTCTTTCAAATGATACTGATCTTCATGGTCAAAAGGTTGTTTGTGCTATGTAACAGTTCCACACGTTCAGCAACAATCATCAATATCGAACAATCTTTTCCCAGATATTCATGAATTGATAAGACTAATTGCTTTAACAATATTACTGTGCACAATACTTATGAATATTTTATCACTCCCTTCCTTTATCAAGTGCCAGTTTCAATGAAAGTCAATAGTGAAATGTTTAGCTCTGAGCAGAGTCAATTTGCATTCAGGTTCCATGACTATGTAAATGTGAAACACAGTGAAAAATTCATGATATATTGATGGCAAAACATACTTGCAGCAAAAGGATATCACGATAAATATGACCTGTGTCAACCCTCACCTCCAACATTCTGTGTGTGACCTTCACCTTTAAGCTAGCAGCATTACTGTCAGTTACAACTGACCATCTCCTTGTAGCACTGATGAGCCATATATTTTTTTTAAATCATATTATGCAGAACAAAGAAAGGGAAATGTCAGTAAAAAAAAAGATGAGAAATCTGACCTCTTATCCTGACCATGACCTTCAAAATGAACTCAAAGTCATGGTGTGATTAGAGAAAAATATGTATTTCCTATGGAAGCCCTGTAGAGACAATTGACTTCCGTACTTCCTACTTTTAATTTCTGACTTCTGCACTTCTTACTTGCAAGTTCTCAACTTCTTACTTCACACTTCTTACATCTAACTTCCTCACTTCTGACTTTCACCTTTCCAACCTCTTACTTTAAACTTCCTCACTTCTAAGTAACTTAAAGTTCTAACTACCTCGCTTCCGACTACTAACTTCCAATTTCTTCACTTCTAACTTATAATTTCCAAACTTCTCATTTCTTACTTACAGTTTCCATACTTCTTACTTCTAATTTATTGACTTCTGATTTACAACTTCCACACTTCTTACATCTAGCTTCCCCACTTTTGACCTCTAACTTCCACCCAGTCATCTTTGTACCAAAGCAAAAAAATCTATCTTTAGGAAATTTTACAATATTTTTATCAATAGGCTGTTATTAACCCAGAAAAATATTCTTACGGTAAGATTCTTACATTCTTACATCAAATGTAATCAAAACAATCATTTTCGAAATTTTGTGACCCAAAATTTCTGGGTTTTACTAATAAGAATCTTTTTATGGATAAATAATCATTAGTAAAGCCATAGGAAATCTAAGTTGTCACATATCAATTTTAATAAATACTATTACATATCCTAGATAATGAACTTGTTTACGTAGTTGATAAGGAAGTCCTTGGTTAAATAAAACAAATACTCAGGTACATAATAGACAGTTTGCACTGGTTCAATCAATTTTAACATGGCAGAAAGAAATAAGCTTTTTCTTTGATCAATACAAAACACTGAATAATAAATAAATCAAATATGTATGCAGGTTATTATCTCAACTGGCTGCCAATCAATGCATTTGAATAGCTTATATTAAAGACAAAGCCGCAAGTGTGAAAATTCCTTCAGGTTCAATTTGCAGGGGCAGTGCAAATATTTGCAAATATTTAACGATTCTTTATCAGTACTTGGGCCTTTTTTTCTTTGTTTGTTTTAGTGTTGTTTTTTTATTTTCTTATTTATTATTATTATTTTTTTTTATTTTGCTTTTTGGAAAAGGGTTGGAGGGGTCGACTTATGCATTTACTAAAGTCTATACTTTTCTAATCTTTGTATTTCTACTTTTACCTATAGTTGTTTTATTGGGGGTGGGGGTAGGGGTAGGGATGGGGGGTTATATTAGTTTGTTTTATTACATAATCATGAAAGGAAGCTTGTACTATAAATAAGATTTTTACAGAATAGTCCTGGTTCTAAACAAGGACTGTACAGTATATGTACACCAGTCTTAACATTTTACAAAGCCACTTCCTAGTCTTGTTCATTTTCAGAAATCAGGAAATCTTTATAAAATTAATGAATTTTAGAAATTTAATCTTACCGTTATGTTTGTATGTACGTATTGTTGCACCTGTCAAACGACTACCGAGAACTAAAGACGCATGATTTAATTCGTCACTGAATATCAAACTTCCCTGTAAAGTAAAGTCATTATCAAGCTACATATTCCTACGGACAAATTAATGAAAAACATTTTCCTCCTTAAAAGTTTCTTAGCAACTAATTCTTACTAATGACACACAATACAAGATATCAATATAAACTACATCCTCTAAAATAATTACCACTTTAATTCTTATCTTTAAATGCCAGGCTCTACTGAATATTTTTAAATGACCTGATAAATCCATTTTTATAGCATTTTCTGGGCATTTTCCAGGCATTTTCAATTAGTTCTAACTGACCAGGATTAATCTAGAATAAGATGAGATTCTGGAAGAATAATTACAGGGCATAAAAAAGGAGATGAAAGTAAATTCAGTAAAATGAGCCGCACCGTGAGAAAACCAACATAGTGCATCCGCGCAGTCTGGTCAGGATCCATGCTGTTCGCTTTCAAACCCTATTGCAATTAGAGAAACCGTTAGCGAACAACATGGATCCTGACCAGACTGCGCGGATGCACAGGCTGGTCTGGATCCATGCTGGTCACAAATGCACAATGTTGGTTTTCTCATGGTGTGGCTCAAATAGCATTTTGTAGGCCTTATATTCAATAATCTCCACTTCAGCTTTTTCATTTAAAGTATAAATCAAAACATAAAATTTTGTTTTCAATTATTTTGTCTACATGATATATTTTTGTCAAGATTCAAATGAATTTTAGGACATAATATTTTTTCTAAAATTTATCTCGGCAGTAAAATATTTCTCTTTTCAATTTTCAATATACATTGTACAAGTGTCATGAATATTTTTTTCAAATCATCTTTCTTTAAGTCAGTAAGGCCTGAACATTTTTAAACTTGCATTAAAAATTAGCTATTGCTGTAACCTTTAAAGGTCCAATACTAAGGAAAGTGAACATTTTAATTTCTTTTAAAAAGCACAGAAACTATTTCATTTTATTGGAAAATGAAAGTTGGTATGTAGAAATTCGAAATAAATCGCAGTATATGTACAATTATTTTTCTATGAAGTATGAAGAAAGTTAAAAAGACCTAGGGGGTCATTCTGTCGATTCATTGAAATTTCAACATAATACACATACATTTCTTTGAGTTCCAAAGACCTTCTGTAAATTTTGACCTGCCAATCTTCATTATTTAGTGTCTTGCAGAAGTCTATGCACTGGCTATGAAAAAAATTGCCAACTCACTTTCCCTTAGTAATGGACCTTTAAAAAATCAATTCATATCCATAGAAATACATTACATCACTTCTATATAACAAGAAGTACTCTTACTTTTGAAACAAGACAAGGCATATTCATGGAGTTGGTAGCAAAGCCCATGGGTACTGTCATGGCGGCTTCCACACCCAAATATTGAGCAACAAGTTCATCTAATTCTCTGTGAATATCCAGGTATCCTGGGAATTAGAACAAAGAATATATAATGTAAATCTACAGAAACCACAGTCTGAAGAAGAAAAACTAAATGTAAAACACAAAACTGAGATATAAGCTGTGACTACCTGTGGTTATAATTGGACAGTTATTTCCCTAACTGGCTGTATGTCCCTAAATAACCTATTTATATCATAAACTGGTAATCACACTGACCTCTAAAAGGCCTTATTCTGTATCTGTAAAGGTCAACAACCTCTAATTTACCTCAAATAAATGTCACTGACAAATCTATCATGAAACTACTTTAAACTTAACATTTTCAACCCCTATCATGCTGGACATGATTGATTCTGCCTTTGCGACCAGTGCAGATCATGATCAGCCTGCACATTTGTGCAGTCTGATCATGATCTGCACTGTTCGCCATTATGTCAGTATCTTTTTGGTAAGCACCCCTTTTAAAAGTTAATGGTACTGTCCAAATAGAAAGATGGACAAGTTCATTATAGAAATTCAGCAGAATAAGGGTTAACAAATATTAAATACATTACTCTGAAACAAAATTAATATTTTTAAGTACGAATAAGTAAATAGAACAGTATCACTTTATTGCAAGATATTTCAGTAACTCTATATCTTTCGACAGGGATAAAGTTATAAATTAAATATTATGTTCCCACATGACATTTTAAGAAGATCAGCCCTCACAAAGCAAACAAGAGCTTCCCCATGAATTTTGAGTAACCCGAGACCTCACTAAATCATATTACAGGAAAATAATGTGAAACAAACTCTTCTTTATATTACCTGGCTTTTAAACTCCATTCAGCAATACAATGAAATCTTATATGATAGTATTTTTCCGACTAGTGTGTAAAATTAAAGTTTATAGTGGTTTTTGTGATGTTATTTGTGATATCATTGTATAAAATTAATGTATGTTGTTGTGATTAAACACTGACATTTTCAACTCTACTAATGCTAAAGAATAACATATATTAATTCAGTGGGGTTTTGGGGACTGAAATTCACATTTTCTTGTTTTAAACAGTATGGTTTACCGATCTACTTCGAGTATCTGTTGAAATATGTAAATAATTTTGGGGGTGGGTGGGTTGAGGGTGGGGGGGGGGGGTATTTTCTCAAAAAAATGGGGGGAAAAACATGGAGCTGACTGTAAGTCCCCAAAATGGCCCAAAAAACCCACTGAATTAATGTATGTTATTCTTTAGCCTTAGTAAAGTTGAAAATGTCAGTGTTAATCACAACTACATACATTTATACAATGATATCACAAATAGTATATGAAAAATATAGTTTATGTTGTGTCGCAATTTCTTTCCCCTATTTTAGTCATTATGGCACAATTTTCCTGTGTGCTGCCATCATTTCCCTAAGACTGAAAAAACCTGTAATCGTATAATTATCACTTATAACTTAAAAACATTTAGTGTAATGTATATTTAAACTACGTGATAAAGTTTCAAACAGCTTTTGAAATAAACCTGTTTCTATAAACATCAGTGTCATCTTGAATCAATTTCACACTTCATACTACCTATTCCCTTACTTCTTTAATTTTGTAGTATGAAATAAATTATTCCACAAGTAATGTTTTTTAATTACAAGGAAGTACGATGTACATATTATAAATTTTCATCTAAAAAACAGATTTTCTAAATATGAGGGGTTACTTCACATTCTGATCTGTTAAAACAGGTTATTTTTCACTGTCAGGGTAATATTTAAAATGTAACACCACCTCTTAAAATTCTTCATATTATATTATGCTTATAATTACCTGCAGAAAAATATCTTGATGTAACAAGGGTATTTAACACAGATTTACTTGAATGTTATCAAAAATTAATCTCTACATGGGTGGCCGATTCAATAAAATAATCAATAAATCTTGGATACATTATAAAATGACATTAATTTGAAGTTTTATATAATAAATTTACACTCAACATTTGATTTAAATACCTGCCCTGAAAGCAAACATCATTGACTTGTAAACCAGATGTAAACAAGATGTAAACATTACATTACTCACTTACAACAAGAAAATCAAATTACTATCAAGCATAATGATGTGTAAGGTTACATAGTTTAAGTGATCTAGGATGATATAAGTTGTAGATAGTAATGCTCCAGTGATGAAATATTATTACTGATGCACCATTGTGTTTCTATTTTTAAACTTTACTGTCACAGTCAGCTTTTAAGTATCTATTTATAATACCTTTGATGTTGAGGAGTAACATTTTAAATATAAGAGCAAACAGTTTATTCGATGATAGGGTGTAAGGCGATTGCCATGGACATTTTTTTAGAAGCATTTACAAACATGCAACAGGGTTATGGTCTACACAAAAAAAGTGGAAAAGTTTTTATTCTACAAAATATATATGAAGACTAACTGCTAAAGCTGAATATTTTAGAAGTACATTTTACTCTAGATTCAACTGATTTTTTTTTTCTATTAAAAGTATCATACCTAATTCTTGTCTGCTACCACAGGCTGCAGTGCCGTACTTGTGTGTCACAGCTTCTACGGCATCTTTACATGGACCTTTATTTTCCGCAAACCCGAGATAATTATATGAACCAAAATTCATCACATGGTGTGTTTTGTCTGTTAACCTGAAAACATAAATTGTAAATATATGTTCATCAAGATAACCAAAAAGATTCAATTTTGTGATATTTGTTACTAAAAATGCTTTTCAAAAACCCTGTGCACAAAATACAAAATTGCAAACTAGTTGACTGGGTAATGGTTAAAGGCAACGGGTAAGTATCCAAGTAAATGAAATCTAGAAATGATTTTGTCTTTGCATAAAAGCCTTGCTGGGGACCTCAATGGTAGAGGTTGCTAAATAACTTTGAACTAGTTGGTCTATACCACTGTAGGGGTCAAACCTTACTTTGGGTATTGCATTTTGTCAACGGCAGAAACTATTTAACAGGCTAGGGGAATTTCACTATTTTTTTGAGGTTCTACAGGAATGGATCTGTGCCTGGAGTAATACAAGGAAGAACAGACCGAGTCTTCCGTCACCATTAAGCTGTGAAATCACTTTAGGATCGAAACTGTATTAATATGACTCTAAAGCAAACAGACCAACCAAGCAGTCACTCTGGTCTTGCAGCCATTATTTCACCCACTAACATGCCATTAACATTAACATTCAAACTCAAATGCACCTAAACAGACAGGATGGCCAAACAAATAAAAGTTAGGACCAAATCTTGCAATAGTTATATAGGAATTATAAATAAACTTAATTAAAAGACAGAAATAAATTTGCACTTTTCAATATGGCTTTAAAATGGGCCAAAGATGCAAATATAATGGGTAGGCAAGCAAATGGTTATGTGATGTCCTTGAATAAACTGATACACTCCTTTCATAACTGCGTAATGCTTTAAGTGACAAATATTCTTATATCTAAAAATGTGTTTACTGTCAAATGCACCAAACTTTTGTTAAGATTGGTATATTGCATAACTTATGAATGTCACTATATCCAGTCCTAAATATGATAAAATTTCACAGTCACAAAATTTTTACTGAATAGACACAGATAGTGACCTAAAAAAAACATTATTAATAGTATTAAAGTTGGGAGTAGTAGTGTGATGATTTATAGACTTACTCAAAGTTCCAGCCATTATCTGAAGTCTTTCGATCCATTATGTCCATGTACGCACCCGCAACACTGCATATTGGCCGATTCCAACAGTCTCGAATACGACGGTAGAGGTTTCGAGTGTAGAAACTCTCCCAACTTTGATATAGTGGTACAAAGCCCTGCAATAAGATGGAACGCTGCAGATTTCATATGGTACAAACCCCAGCAACTGAAGGGTGAAAATATTGCAATGTGTTACTTTTCGTGCTACATTTGGAAACAAAACGCTGAAATAAAGACATGAGGTACTGCAGACTTGGTATTTTTATGAAATAAAAAAATAAGTATAACAGAATTGCTTATGCAATGTAAACAAACCATATTATCACTTCAATGCGACTATATTAAAATCAAGGCATTAATTTCCAATATTTTCGCATTTTTATTATTTTGCCAAAAGTAGTCCACATGAAAACTTAGATCTAGTGTCATTTCTTTATCATAAAAGTCAAAATTTATAATACCAGTAATAATAATACATGTATAAAGTGAAGATTTAGATTGCATTATGGTTCTTTAACATTTCAAAAAAAATAATCATGTGCAAATACCTAATATCACAACTGACAGCATTTTTATGCAAGCAATGGTGAAATAGCAATTTTATAATAACTAACATGACAATTTATGGCAGCCTAATGGATCTCAATGATTTATCTACCAAACAATTTATCTAAGTTTGATTAAATGGTTTATGACATCCTAATGTAGACAATAATTTTCAGCTCTGAATTGACAAAATTTACTTATTAAATATCATCACTACCAAACATTACAATACTCATTAGCATGGACCGACTTCTTTGTGGAAAAAGAATCAATTACAAACAAATAAAGGTCAATTTATTATTACCTGGCACTTATTCCAGTTTTCATCCATGCTTCCATAACAACTTTTATTTGAATAATTCATTTTACTTTTGCTGTCATTATAGATTAGCAAAATAGTTTTTGATTGTTTTTCTTTGAATTATCTGGAATAATTATAAGTATTAAATACTAATCTTAAGACTGGCAAGTGACTTTTTTTCCTGAAAGGAAGTAAGGGGGAGTGAATTTGTGTAGAAGGGGACCTTTATTCACGTTATGTATGTATATCGGATCCCTCTCTTTGGTTAATGAGAAAACGGATCTCTTTCTGTTCGCGCACAGGACACTCTTTGCAGTAAACAACGTCAGGGAGCTCGGGAAATCTAAATTTTCGTGCCGAGCACAGGTTTGCGCATAAAAACATATGAATCATGGGAAGACATAGTTATATACCACTGCTTTTTTATCATTTGTATCAAATCAAATTATATAAATTCTAGTTTGAAAGTGATTTAAGTATCACTAAGGTATAGGTAAATTTGAATAGGGGTCCGATATGCATACACACCGTGTTATTTGAAGTATACAGTTCTTCTATAGTGTAGAGACCGTACCATAGCTCTTCGCATACTTTGATTTTTCAAACTAAAGTGATTTTTACAAGTGCACCGGTTACGATAAAAATGTAAACAACGGACTCTGTCTATGAAACTTTGAAATGAATGAATGACAGTCGATCTTAGTCATAATACTGATTGACAGTGAATGCTAATGACTCCATGTGTTGCAGAAAGGTATTTAGTTTGTAACTGTAATTTCCCATTAATTGAAATTCTCTCAAAACTGGTAAAATAATTACTTATATTTGGACAAATCTTATCGTCTTTGCCGTTCGGCAGCTGCAAAAAGGGCAAATATAAAATATTCAGTGTAAGTAATATTTCACTGGTACTGCCAGTTAGTAAGTTCATACTCTGAACAACACGTCAGAGAAATTCGGGCAGATTTGACCAATTATGACGTTGGCAGCATTAGATTATATTTTTTCTTTACACAAAAAATGCCGTTAGGTAACAAAGCGAATACACCGATAATCCGGAGTTCACCGATTATTGTTCCAGTTCACGCAATGTAATCCAGCAATTAAACTGCATAGCTATTAGCTACTGCTGTTATAGGGAAGTGGTAGAGTGTCTGCCTTAGGTGTGAGAGGTCCTGGGTTCGAGTCCCAGTTAGAGCTTAACTATTTAGATTCTGCTAAAGCATAGTTTTTCTGTTAATAGACTGTTCCAGATGTTCTAAATTTTTAGCATCACACAGTATCATGGATCAGTATTTAGCAATCAAGATCAAAGTTGAATGTTAAATCAAATGCACCCAATTAGAAAATATTGACTATATTATGTCCCTTTGATGTTTATGCTTTCCATGTTCAAGAAGAGTTACATGTCCTTGATCACAAAATTTTCGTTATCATGAAAATATTAAATGCTCATAACTCCGCACTTCTGGTTAAAATATTGTCTATATTTCTGTTTTTGAGAAATATATGGACATTTGTCTTCATTTCAAAGCTTTTTAACTTCAAACCTATGATTTGAAAAACTTAGGTACTATCTCTATATAGTGATTTGATAATTGAGAAGACACAGAATAGAACTCAAGAACTCAATCATGGTGATTTTACAGAATGGATATTAAAAGAAAAGAAATCAACCGCTTATTTTGAGAACAATTTTTTTTTTAACTTTTAACTTCTACAAATTAAGATTTTTCTCAACAGTTTATGATGGTATACTGCTCAATTAACTATGATGGTGACAGTGAGTTGTTTAATTAACTATGACAGATTCTGATTTTTCTCTCCATTTTTCTCTACTGTACCTCTAATTCCTGACATATCTTTGTTGACAAGATAATGTAGTAAGTACAATCCTGTCCTAATCACTGTCAATAATACAGGATTTATGCATTTTCACAGCTTCTATTGCTTTCTAGTACAAGGTCTTGCACACAGGGAAATCGTTTTTTCATAATTTCCTTTTATCTCTCTACATTTTCTGCTTCATAAACTATTTCTAACTGACTGATTACTAAATATTCTATTGCATAAAATCTTTGAAGTGTAAAAGTCAATTTAATGTAAAAAATTTATATGGGTCAACCTACCAGTAAGCTAAACTTCTAGTTCTTAAATCTTTTTATTGCTGGTCATACCATATGCTTAAAGTTACTACAGTATAATTATGCTAGTAATAATTCTTTTACCGGCAGCCTTCTTTTGGATATTTGAAATTTACAGCTAAAATATACTTTTAGCAACTTCCAAAATTTTGGTCATGTTAAATTTAAGTAATACGAAAGTGCCTTGTATATACATCAATAAAAATCAGAATATAACATAAAAAACTTAAACAAAAATTGCTTAGTCGAAAAAGGGGCATAATTTTGTAAAAAGCAAAACAGAGTTACGGAACTTGTGCAATATAAGTCAGTTCTTCTAAGTGTATAAAATTGTGAAATTTCAATCCAAGGGGTTATTAAGATACCAGCTTACATACAAAAACTTAACCAATTGGGATGCCAATTATTGGGTGAGTCCAATAGCTCTACCTATTGTTTGAATAGTCGAGCTAAAAACTTGACCAAATCGGGACGGATCACGGAAGCCAACCCACACCAGTGCACAGGTGAGTCCAATAGCTGTACTTTTTCATTAAATATTCGAGCTATAAAATAACTGCTTCTAGAAGTCTCATTGTTCATTCAACAGATTTGTTTTTCTCAAACACACACACACACACACACACACCTCTCTTTCACCTATATAAGGGCCAATCTGTCATCATAAAATATATCAGTTCTTATACAGCCCCTTATCACTACAAATTACATTCTTCAGATAAAATTACGACACACGGTCTTTTAAAGATCCAAATACAAACATTACAAACGTTCTGCATATCTGCCATTATCGCAATAAAAGAAAAGCAACACTTCAATACAATACAAACCCTTGAGGAAAATTAGCTGAAAAAAGCTGCATTTTTTCTAAATACTTGCAACTGCAGCCTTAAATGAAATTTCAATCACAGAATATCAATATTTATCCATTTCTATGGGGATAGGTGACCTTGATCAATATATCTGGTTTGCGGTTGCTTGATCCAATTTTGTTCAGGTTACGACTATATTATAACCAATACTAGTGAACCATGGCATAAAACTAGTGCAACAAACTATTTATTGAACTCCTTGCGCGGTATAGCGTAATGAATTTAGTGTAAACGTGACCAGTTTGCATGCAGACTTGTTTATTATGTGCAGTCTTACCTGCTGCAGTTTTTTGACTGTCACAAATTACTTATATCACTATTAAGGATATCCAGGGTCAAGAACTGTTCGATTTTTGTCTTGTAATATAAAGTGACATTTAGTCTATAACATAACCTGTTTGGTTTCTGGACTGCCATGAATGATTTATTTTAGATATAGGTTACTTCAGGGCAAGATAAAACTTGACCACTTTTCTCCCTTAAATGACATTGGTTTTTTGAATGTCAAAAATCCGAGTTATGTTACTATCATGGTGTCTTTGGGTAACCTCAAAGTCTATGTTTTTTGAAATTCTGCTTGCGTAAGGACTAACCGTAGGCTGAGATCTTGGAAAAAGGGAATAAAAATTGATTTAAAAGAATTAGAAGCCTATAAACGGCCCCAACGATAGAAGAATATACACATGTACTTTAAAGAACCAGTTCAGGTATTGAGATATGCAAGATATCATGCTTTATCATAACCTGTAAACATAACGTTAAGCACTCTTATCAAAGTTACTTCTTGATATTTTACACACCGACACTCCCAAAGTACTTTTAGTTTGTAATACAAACAAAATTTGCTGTTAAAATGGTAACTTTACAGTCTGGACTGCACCACCGCCATCCCTGGGGTCATTATTTCAGGCCACCTGAATAGAACCATCATTCTTTCACAAATCAACTACAAGACTCCCCAAGCAGGGCTCTACCTCACAGAGGTGATGGGCAAGTGTTTTGAGGTCAGTTACTTTAACCACTCAGCCAAAGAAGCACTTACTAAGTCTTTAACACAAAAATCACCTATATCCTCTTCTACTCCCTCTTTTATTTGGCTGCATAAAAAAATAAGCATACCGGAAGCTTTGGTTCTGTACATGATTTTTGTCTCTCTAGACCAATGTTTCGGAAGAAATCTCTGATGTGACCGACTAAAACTAGTAAACCGTAGCCAAGGTATGTCCATATTGCTGCGTACAATGGGGTCTCCTCAAACGATTCCCACCATGTTCTTTTCCAGTCACTTGCGGATGGCTGAAAAAAGAAAAAAAATGTAACTTTTTATTTACCTTGTGTTCCTAATAAGGGGAATAATCTAACCACAGACATTACCTGAAGAGACTTTAGTTTTTTGCTTATAAAATACAATGCATTTCACTTTTGGTAGCGGATATATATATCCCTCCAGTCATATATTGTTGTTATAATACAGGCATTCTTTGGCCCTTAGAACAGCTCATAACAGTAAATGCATATAGTTTTCTGTGCAAACAGGAAATGCCAAAAAAGGCATGGAGAAAACATAACTGATTGAAAATTGTCTACTGTTACAGAGAGTTCTACCTTCTGGAAAAACATGGAAGGAAGACTACAACTGTCTTTTTTCACTGATTGTTAAGAAAATTAAAAGAGATTGAAAAAGAAACATGTACCCCTGACTAATTTCTTACTTTTGCAAACTGCATTTTCTTTAAATTTATAAGCAGAAAAGATTTTCTTCTAAATACAAATCTGCTATCAACTGTGACAACATTTATTCAATACAAGAGAAGCAAACAATCTTTTTAATATCAGTTATATTTCAGTAACATAAGACAGTGAAAATTATTTCCTGAAGAAAAACAAGAGAAAAGAAATGAAAATTAATGATTTTCTAAGAAGTCAGGAAATGATAAATTAACAAAAGTCATGCTGAATCATTGTCATAGGATATTTGTGATAAAAGTCCTTCAACCATATATTTCGGTATTGTTTTCAGAACAGTCATGTGTTTATACAAATTCATTTTAGCATAATCATGATGGAAAAGCTTTCTGTCCACTTCCTGAGAAAATCACAGTAAAAATGATTGTCATATGAGCAGGTACACAGTTGTGACTCCAGCTGGATTTGAACTGATGACTTTAGATCTTCCAACTTAGCTGTCAACAGTTGGAAAAAGCATAAGGTCTTGTGTTTTTGGTAAAGTTATTTATTTTGTGAGGGGACTTTTTGTCAAAATTGGGGCAAAAGCACACTTTATTGAGGGAAATTGGGCCGACATTCTTTTCCTAAAACGACCTAAAAGTTACTGATTATATTTGCCCATGCATTATTACATCATTATGACAGAATCTTAAACAACATTTGCACGACTTCTGTGACAGACACTAGGGCTCTTTTATATGCCAATCCAATACAGACCCACACTAAGTTCAGATCACTGAACAATACGTAATCTGTATTAGAAATGTACATTTCTATAAACTTTATTGAAAAAACATAACACCCATGAAAACTAAAACTGAATTTGAACTGAGTTCAATTTCAAAATTGAGCCACACCATGAGAAAACCAACACAGTGTATTTGCGACCAGCATGGATCCAGACCAGCCTGCGCATCAGCGCAGTCTGGTCAGAATCCATACTGTTTGCTAACGGTTTCTCCAATTGCAATAGGGTTTGAAAGTGAACAGAATGGATCCTGACCAGACTGCGTGGAGGTGCAGGCTGGTCTGGATCCAGACTGTTTGCAAATGCACTATGTTGGTTTTCTCATGGCGCGGCTCAAATAATCCCATTATGAATTACACCAATCCTCAGTTCTTTTATTTGTAAGAATTAAACATACCTAACATGATCGATTCATATTGTAAACAATATAATTTATGATTTTATCATTAGCATGTGACAATAGGAAGGTATTACCGCTGCTAGTACGTAATCATCACATCATGTTTACCATGCAGTCAAAATATTTTCGACTACACTATTTAAGTATTTATTTACTGTATAAAGTTTATTCATATTACTCCTAGTTGGATGAGAAATTAAGAATGGTGTCTTTTTGTTAAATTTAAATAATTCAGAAATGAAAATTGTACAGAGACAGTTGTAAATGAGTATCATTTACTTCCCAGCAATACTGTCAAATCGTTTTTCATGAGTAAGAAATTTCACGAGCTATTTCAAGAGAATATGAATTCAAAGACTTCAAATTCTGAATATAAAATGAATGAGAACATTACTTGTTTGTTAGGGTTTAATTTCTAAAATTATCTCAACCACAAAATCCATGAAAATTAGTCCTGTTTTCACAGTATAAACTTTAAAGTGCAAAGATCTCGGCCAAAATATAAATAACATTCCTTTAAGTAAGTGATATCAAAAAATACAGCATAACTGACTTTGCTTTAGAGTAATCTGATCTTGTTTGAGTAAACTGAGCCTGTTCTTGTTTTATGGCCTTCATGCTTCTTTATTCCATTATAATGTTTGTAACAGAAGCCAATGAATTTGAAAAAAGAAAACAAAACTATTTCAGGACTAATAAAACACGGAATAAAGCACTTTCACAAATACTTTGACTCTCTACGAAAGGATGGTTTTAAGTAACATTTTTTCCCTATAAAAAATGACCTGTTAAAATTTATCCCATCACACAACCTCCTGCCCTTAATTTTAAAGGTATTGCAATATAAAATATTTTCGATAAAGAACTATTGCATCATCTCAGTTATTTGATACAGTTAAATCTCATCCAGGAAAGATAATCTACCCACATAATACAAACTTGTGAAATCCAATAAAAAAAACTCAGGGTTAAATACTAGTAGGAGAAATAAAATCTATACACTGGGAGAGGCCATTTTTAGAAACAAATAATCTAAACGGATCATTACAAAATATCTCTTTGACTGACAGAGGTTAAATTTAAGCACACAGTGTTTTCTTTCTGACCATTTTATATAATATTTTAAGAAATAATCAATAGCCTGACAAAAAACTTGCACTTTAACAACGTTCAACAAATAGAACACACCTCTTGACCAGTTCAAATGATTTTCTGATTATTTTCATCAATAACATAAATGTTAAGCCCTTAACTGGAGTTGTTAAAGCATAATTTTGTTTAAGGACTGTGGTCAAGCTTGTTAGCTTTAAACAAAACTGACCCAACAAATTTGACCATTCACTGACAGGTTTTTAATACATTTTGTAAGAGAATTCTAATAACTGAGCATGCCAAAAGTAATTGAGGAAAATTTTGGACTTGAAAAATTTATAAGTTTAATGAAAATGGTGAAAAAGTCTAATTAATAACATGAGTTACTGTAACTTTGGTGCCAATTAGCAAACAAAGTACATTGTACAAGATTCAAACCCTAAATAACAACACGTAAATGGATTGATAGCGTTCTTTTCAACTACAGGAAAGGCAAGTTTTACTCACTAAGATAAGGTGATTTACATACCTTTTTATTTTTTCGTTTGTCACTCAGCTCAGATTACAATGCAACTTCTGTAGGACACTGCCAGGGTGACTCGCTGACAATAGCGAACAGTTTTGAAAGGCAAAATCAAAAGGGGACAAAATTTCATCAAAATGACAGTAAGAGTTATGGAACCTAGGTCATTCACTTGATACTAGTATTAAAGTTTCATTCACTTGTGATGAATATTAACTGAGATTAGCCTGGCTTCCTGGTTATTTTTTTAAAATGCTGCAATCCTTTTATAATTAAATTTTAAGCCTCTAAAATAGCACATTTTATCTGATGGCTAAATATACATACCTACGTTTGGAGCCAGGGCCAATAAAAAAATGTCAATACAGAAACAACCTGCTGGAAAATTTATATATGAGAAATATGACAGAACAAACATAGGGATGGGAGCCAGTCTAAACTGAGATATGAGCTTGATGAGAAAAGTTTAGCAAGTCTAGAATATGCCAGGGGTACAATTACAGGTCCCTAGACATTTGTCACTTTTTTAAACAAGAGCTCCACCTTGACCTTTGACCTACCACCCTGTTCCATATTCTCTGCACATCTTCTCATCACTACCTACCTACATGCCAAGTTTGAAGTCAATACCCTGAATGGTTAATAAGTTATGCTCTGGACATGAAATACGATGGACAATTTTGACCTTTGAGCTCAATTTGTGACCTTGACCTTTGACCCAGCGCTCTGCACATGTCTAATTGCCATCTACCTATATGCCAAGTAAAAAGTCAATACCTTTTACGGTTATAAAGTTATGCTCCGGACAGGATTATATTGGACGTACAGACGGATGCATGTGCCATCACATAATTGTCCTTTTTTTCCAAAATGGGCGTACAAAAACTACATAACCAAATGTTATGAACTTCTTTCTCAGCAGCTAGCTCTGGAGGATATGACTAAGTACAAAATGTACAAGCATCTCCACAAGGAAAACTGATTAGGCACTATAATCTATCAATAATAATGGCATGTGTTCACAAACTAATGAATTATTGGTAATTAGCATGTGAACTTTACATGTCTAAAGCTACTAAACAAATATTTACAAAGTCAAATTCTAAATAGCTCTACAAACATAGGAAGATCATTAATACCATAGAAAGGCAATCTACACAGAGACAAAAAAATGACCTTTTATCTCTCTATGCACTCAAGCTGAAGATTTATTGCCATTTTCTCAGTCAAGTACTAGATAATGTATAGACAAAACACTATTATTCAGCTGAAAAGCTGGCATCTGCCAAAATTGACAACAAAACAAATGTTGCTGTTTACACTTAATTGGATATCAAAATAGATGAGTGAGCACTGTCTCCTCTCCTCAGGAACTGCAGGCTACTTTCTTTGTTATGTTTGTTTCCACGGGATTAACATCCCACCGACACAATCATAGGTCATACCACAACTTTCCAGCTTACGATGGTGGAGGAAGACGCCAATTGCCCTATGTGCATTATTTCGTCACGGGCGGACACCTGGGTACAACCATTGACTTCCTCACAGGAAGAATTCAATGCCTCAAGTGAGGCTCGAACCCACATCGGTGAGGATCAAGTGATTTGAAGTCGGCGACCATAACCACTCGGTCAAGGCTTTCTGGAAAGATGCTTAACATGACCATGCAAGTGCTTCTGCCTGAAAATGATCTCTAGTGGTTATGCTCAACAATTGCAAATTACATTATAATTGAGGTCTCTAGATAAGACTCAAAATTCAGTCCTGTGCCCGACTCTGAGCAAGGTATTGGGACTTGAACATATCTACACAGTAGTGTTTTTCTTTGACCAGTAAACCACAAAGTCCTTTAATTATTGAGCTGTAAATGACAACAGTGAAACTTGGATAAGCCAATTTCAAAGAATTCTGCACTTCTCGACAGAAGCAAAATCAATGTACTTCGTTCTTTATTATACTTATTTAGAGCCAATTAAATGAAGCTCTGACACTGGTTTGGATGAGAAATTGTCCCAAGTCAATTACTGCAAATAATCGACTTAGACAAGTAATCCACCCTGACATAAGAGAATTAATTAGAATTCTTTCCCCAGCTTTATGATATCAAATATCTCTTCAAACTATTGACAATTTCTCAGATGTTTCTGCAGTTCTAAGTCACATCAACAGCAACTTTCTTGATGGTGGATGAAAACCCAGTAGCCCATCAATACATTATAATTTCATTGCCGGTACAGGAAGAACCATGGGCTTTCCGCAAGCCAGCTGGATTACTAGGTTGCTTGGCACAATACGGGCCTAGAGGTGAGAGGCAAGTGCCTTTAACCATTCAGCCAAGAAGGCCCCTCTGTCTCAACAGAAGCACTCATACATGTATTTCGAACAGGAATGTAACCAAAATGCAAGCTCCTGATGATTTATAGGGACTGACATGTCAGTCATATAATTTTCAAAACATCTGTCGATTATTTAAATTCATTAATCAATGTTATGATTTAAATCAAAACTGCATAGAATTATTAAAACAGGTACAATTACCATTAACTTTACATATATATTTTTTGTACGTGTGTGGGGTGGTGGGGTGTTAGGCCATTTTTGAACAGTATTTTAGTTATGTAACGACGGGCAGTTAACCTAACCAGTGTTCCTGGATCCTGTACCAGTACAAACCTGTTCTCCGCAAGTAAATGCCAACTTCCCCACATGAAAATTTTATATTCAAAATTTGAAATCGATTAATTTGTATTCCCACAAAATAGCCATTTTTGGCCAAAACATGAAATTTCAAGCCCATGAAACTAAACAGTTCCACAGTAATTACTTTTTATTCATATTTACTGTAAACCAATTTTTGGCAAAACTGATTTACTTTAATCCTGGAGGTATGTCCCTTCAACTTGTAATTAATATCTACTAATTTTTCTGTCACAAAATCTTCTCTGTTACCAATCTTTGGCACTGAAAGATATATAAAGAATACCTAGAACTGCAAGATCAATTCATGTCATCTGCAGAGAGTAAAATTTAAAACTTCGGGAGTAACAAAATTCTCAAGAGCAAAAGATTTGTGGTATGCTTTTAAGACATCTTAATTCGCATATTGAGGCATCGTTTTACCAATCCAAATACTGGTATTGAAAAAGTTGTATTTTCTCTCATACTTTGCAACATCTGGAAAATCGCAGGTCATTCTAAAGGCCCGTCTATATCTGTTCAATAACTGAATCAAACTATTGCATTGGATTTGACCGTGTGGACAGAAATATTGAACAGTACTGTATCATAACTAATGTCACATCTAAGGAGATAATCTTTGGATGGAGAAAAAGAGAATAGAACTGATCTTTCTTTTTTTCTAATTATGCAGCTGTCGAAGCATTTGATGGAAAAAATGTGTCTTAAGACATATTTTTCAGACAACAGGCTGTTTTATATACATGACATGAGTTAAAACTGTCAAAGTCAAAAGCTAAGTTGAACCTTGCAATGCCTTAAACAAAAATTGTAACTCTGCCTTACCTTGAGGTGATACTAAAGAACATTGGACAGATGTAGTACCATGTAAACACTGAATATTAGGCAGCATTACCTTCAGTATTACTAAACTCTAAATTTCTCAATCTTTAGAAAACAAGAGCTGTTGGAGGACAGCAACGCTCGACTATTTAACAGCCTTGTCGCTTGAATGAATAAGAAAGTCGAAAAAGGGGCATAATTTAGTAAAAAAGTAAAATAGAGTTATGGAACCTGCATAGTGCTTATCAGCTCATGACAGTGGACAAGTGTATGAAGTTTCAATCCATTCCCATTAGTGGGTACTGAGATACCAGCTTACATATAAGAATTTAACCCAAAAACTCCTAAGTTCAAAAAGGGGCATAATTTTGTAAAATGCAAAGTTGAGTTATTGACCCTTTGCACTGCATGTCATATCATGACAGTGAACTAGTGTGTGAAGTTTCAATCCTTTCCCATTAGTGGATACTGAGATACCAGCTTACATACAAAAACTTAACCAAAAATTTCTATGCTGAAAAAGGGGCATAATTTTGTAAAAAAGCAAAATAAAGTTATGGGACCTGCTTTGTGCATGTCAGATCATGAGAGTGAACAAGTGTGTGAAGTTTCAATCCATTCCCATTAGTGAGTACTGAGATACCAGCTTACATACAAAACCTTAACCAAAAAATTCTAAGTCGAAAAAGGGGCATAATTTTGTAAAAAAGCAAAACAGAGCTATGGAACCTGTGCAATGTAAGTCAGTTTATCACAGTAAATAAGTGTGTGAAGTTTCAATCCATTCCCACAAGTGGTTACTGAGATACCAGCTTACATACAAAACCTTAACCAAAAATTTTTAAGTCAATAAAGGGGCATAATTTTGTAAAAAAGCAAAACAGAGTTATGGAACCTGTGCAATGTAAGTCAGTTTATCACAGTGAATAAGTGTGTGAAGTTTCAATCCATTCCCACAAGTGGTTGCTGAGATACCAGCTTACATACAAAAACTTAACCAAATCGGGACGCGGACGCCGACGCGGACGCCGACGCATGGGCGAGTCCAATAGCTCTACTATTCTATGAATAGTCGAGCTAAAAAGCTTTTTCTGACTAAATTCTTGGTACGCCATACACATGCAGGAAATGCCATATACATATATACTTAACGGTGAACATGTGAATGACATTTCATTTGAATTCCTTCAGTCATGTGGATTTTTTTCCTTTTTTTTTTTTTTTGATCTGGAGTTGGTTGGTTGGTTGGGCAAAACAATTATAGTTCATATGAGAACTTTCCAGATGTTGATGGAGGAGGAAGACCAAGGGTGCCCCTCCATGCATCACTGCAAGCACTGGTTAGCGTCTGGGTAAACTACCCAGCTTCCATGGCTTCCTCGCATGAAGTAATTCCACACTCCAAGCGAAGTTTCAAACCAATTACATGTAGCAGTGAGGGGCAAGTGATTCAGACAGCCAAATTAACAACTTGCCAGCTGAAAACCCCTCGAACGTTTGACAGATTTTAGTTTGCACCAGAACTGTTTTTAGTAGACTAAAACAGACACATGGACTTGAGTAACTAACCACAACCCCACTGTAAACTTTGTGCATGAGGAATAAAATAATTTAATTAGCCCTATTACCAGGAATCATAAGGTATGAAACTTCAACATCAATGAATGTTCATGAAAATAAAAATGTTGGCTATGACTGAAAACTGACTCTCCTGTACTACATTTGATCACCTAACATCAATATGTAATTTTATCATGGTAAAATTTTTTATAGTTTATAACTTATATTGTAACTCTACCCTCTAAAAAATAGGGCATAAACATGACATTGTCAATACTGCAAGAATCGGTATTAACCATTTTTTGAGAAAATTCCTTCATGTACTGCAGTAGTGCACAATTCATTAATTTTTAATGCTGAATGCCATGAGATGTAATGCTGCCAACAGTTTTAAGCTGACAGTGTTCAGATAACCTAGTAAGTGCCTGTTCCAATTCTGAGCTGTTCTCCAGAAGTAAATGATGACTGCTTCAAAAGACTAAGAGGTGGAGGACGGAGGACTTCAAACACACCAACTTCTGTCAAACTGTCACAAAACCTACCCTAGTAATCAAACTTAAGACCTTTGGATTCACACACTATTGTGCCCTGTCTATTAAGCTGAAAGGGTGGGCTTTATAAGTTTGAAGAGGAAACATTGTAATGCTTTTTATTTAACACAAGAACATCATGCGATATTAGGAAAGCAGTCCTCAACAATGTCTGCAAAATCAAGCTACAAAGCTGTACCGCTTTACTGATAATTTAGTTTTCTCCATTAGGAACTAATTGACGAGATTTTCCAAACAAGCCTTTTTTCTAAACAGCAAGTTAAATCAACTTGATTTGACAATTAAGGTCATTAAAGGCAACTTCCCAGCTTTGCTCTTGGATTGTTTTTGGCATGGATGTCATGCGATAGTACATGCTGCAGAAATACTGACTGAATAGCAAACAGTGCAGATCATGATCAGACTGCACGGATGTGCAGGCTGATCGTTACCTACACTGGTCACATAGGCAGGATCAATTGTGTTGTTTTAATAATTCCATTTCCTGAAATTTTAGCAACAGGGCGGGAGAAAAATGTTTAGCATAACAAAGGGAGATCCTTACCTGTCATATCAAAAAATCTACTTTTTTTGTCAATTACAATGCAGTCTAAGGAATCTTGGTCAGATACAGAAAATATCTGTGGTTTGCTGCCCAGCATGTTGTCTCATTATCACTGACAAGCTCACTGACCACAGTGAATTATGACCCAACACTGGAGGCTGATATAATGTTGAACATCTTGGTAAATTGTAATCTAAAAATCTGTAACACATTAACTTTTTATGTTTTTTTCTTGATCAAAACTTGAAACCCTTAGTCTGAAGAAAAAATAAAATGGTGATGTGTACGACTTCAGTCCCAGTCCAGATGCACATTTTACAATATCGGTGAGCTTCCAAGCATGTCTAAAAAGCACAAAAACACAGCATTCATGAGAGCACCACACAAAAAGGTCTCAGACTGAAGCAACCTGAATTAACCACTAAGTCTATCAGATATTACGTAAATTGATTATGGAAGTGCATGTTACACTGACACTACAGTTTATGTGCAAATATAATAAATGTATCATTTATTGGACATACTAGACAGAGGGAAGGGGAGAAGGGCATCAGACCGGGGCTTGGGGGAGTGTGTAGTTTGCCCCACCTCCAGCAAGTTTAGTGTTGATATGATGTAAGCTCAGGATCTAAACTGCTTATACTAATTTCATCTGTGGATATATTTAATTTTAAGTTTGAACCCATATTCCAGACTCATATTTGTGTCCTCCATGATCCCCATGATAATATGACCCCCGCACTCCTTGTTGAAATGGCTTCTACGTGGGTATGTATGTATGTAATTAATATATTACATACATGTATTTATACATGTACAAATTGTATGCATGTAATTGTTAGGTTTTATTAATGTATTTTAGCTCGATTGTGAAGAAAGCTTGTAACTAAATTATTGTTCAAGTAAGGTCAAAAGTTCAAAACTATGTACTTTAAATAATTTTAAGTCTAAATATTATGCTAGCGGCAATTGCAGTGGCAACTGTATTTGCCTCTGCGACCATTGCAGATCAAGATCATGATCTACACTGTTTGCAATTCAGTTAGTAAGTTTTCAATTAATATCCCTATAAACTATAAATGGTACTGTCAAAATTGAAACATGGGCCAGTTTATATTGTAGAAACTTAACAAGGTACATAGTAAGAGTTAAAGCTTCAAAAGGTTGAATGAAAAATCAAGAAATCATGATCATTAATATTCTACAGTTGAATATAGAAAAAAATGTATTCTGTGTTGGCTAAATTTAAAACATACTTGTAATTATTATTGCTTTTTATTTTTACTTTTTTGTTCTAAAAACATGAAAAGTCGTTTTTTTATTGTAAAAGCATAAAAATGTTTGAGGTCAGGATGTTTAAATTAATGTCGACTAGGAGACTCAAGAACATCAAATCCATTTCTTTCCCGTCTGACGTTATACATGTAATAAGACATTATGAGAACATGTACATCCTTCTTATTATGCCTATTCAAATGTCAGGCTGGTCTGGATCCATGATGGTCGCAAAGCCACTATGTTGGTTTTTTCATGGCGCTGCTCATATTTTGTTTCCTTTTCATTAAAAGTTACTAATTGTTATCAATATATATTTTGTTACAGAGACTACATATTATAATTAAAAACTATAACTATTTAGGGCTTTTGATTGTTAGCAATGTTTTACCTATATTTGACATTGAAAAAAAACTGAAATTAAAATATAACAGAATTTAGAACGATAATTTATTTATACTTTAATTTTGACACTCTACTTTTAAGCAGCAAAATCATTTATTAGCAATAACTGTATGTACAAAAGCGATTCTCAAAATAAATCATGAGATAATTGTTGCTAAACTGATGTATAATTTATGCCTATAGGTCTTCTTTAATATTGTTTAGCTTCTGCTGTGTGCTTGTAATTCTTATCAGCTCCACTCTATCCCTCAGATTGCTGACCACCAGCTGACTGTCACGGTATATTAGATCAAAGGGTCTGTAGAGTATTATAACTCTATTCCTGCTGAGGTGTTACTGCTCAGGGCCGAGCAGTTTCTTGTCAAGATTCCTTAGACTGAATGACAAGTTTAGAACAAAAAAAAACAATATCTCCCAAAACAATTCACAATCATGAAGTGGTTCATCACATGAGTAGTATGGCAGTGCATTATCTTTCAACAGAAAAGTAAAAAGGAGCTACTTATAAAACATAATGCAACAAGATGCATCCTTTACAGCAATTGACTCTACTTGATTTCAAAGAACATTACAATTAACCACTGGTAACTACATGAACTATGTAGCCAATATCTTATGTCTAGGTTCAGACAGATGAGACCATAATTTATTGTATCAATTTAAAAGCTTTCTCCAACACTTTACAGATTATATAGGGAGATCAATAATTGCTCGTCTGTATTTCACAGGTTTCTTGTAAAACCTAGTGACCAGTAAAACACACTACTCAGGATTTTGACTTAAGGTCATATCCAAGACTATTGTTAATTTGATGAACTGTCAGAATTGATGCATCATTGTTTGAAAATAAATATTTTGTTTTCAATTTTAATCATGATCTGACTTGTTCAAAGTTTTTCATACCTATGTTTGACAAAAGATTTTTAACAATCCTTTTCTGCAAGTCTTGACCAAAGTGTCAAATGTACCAGTACAGCAATCGTATTGCGCATTGGTTTATTTTAAATTTAATATTTTTGGCTTATTTTTTACTGTACTATGCACAATTTAAACACCATTTAGTGAGGATTTGGCATGTGGCACTGAAACTTTAACATTTAATGTTTTCATGCTGACTCACCTCATATTATCAGTCAGAATTATTTGAATTTAGAAATATGTGCATAATTTCTTATGAAATATCAATGTCTTCATTCCAGATTGACAACTGTTTAAGGAAGATACTTGTAGGATTAAAAATCTTGAAAGCAATCATTAAGGCTTATATCATCATTGTAAAATATTAGGACACATATACAAAATTCAGTTCTTCAGGGCTAAGAAAGTAATATAAATTCAATGATTTTTCAGTCTAGAAATTTCAAGATTAAGTGAATGAAAACTACGCACGACTACAGCTTTAAATTACTCATTTACCTATGGTATGCATACATAAGGGTAGCTAAAAAAATTCAGCTCAGAGACGTTTATACGCTGTCATGTATCTCCAAGCTGAAACGAATCTTGTACTGAAACACAACCAGAAATCATGCCAAAGTCTGTCACACTATAATTTCCTCAAATAATTTAAATGCCATGGACTTGCCTTTTACTTCGAAATATTTCTTATCCATTTTTCTTTTGACCTGACATAAAATAAACCATGCAACAAATTCTGAACATAACTTATACACACAAGTTTCAAATGGGTACTGCTGTCTGCAATATTTTTCCCGCCATTGCAGTTGTGCTCTGATCAAGATATTCTTTATTTTGAAAACAAATAGGCCATATGGAACCGTAATTTACTGATCTTTTCTGCACATTAAAACCTTCAAAGGTATGTTTTTCATGACCCTTGTTCAAAATGGTTATATTTTTAATTCAATAAAATTCAAAAATATACAAAATGTTGATACCGATTTCAAAAATAACCATGCACTATTAACTTTGCATGACGTCATCGGTTTCTCGAAGGAATCAGTGTGCAGGTGTTGTGGTTCGACACTGATTAGGTAACCAAATGGGGTTACACCACAACTTAATGGACGCGACTATCAGAAAATAAGGTCAAGTTCTGGTAGCCAGAACTAATATAAGGGTAATTTGTGAGTTATTGTAATTTCCCATGACATTGATTTTTATAAAAAAAGTCAAAAATTAATGTCAACCAAAAGGCAAATAAGCTAGAGTGGTGGAACCTATGCTCGCGGTATTCCTATGCTCGCGGTATTTCGATGAATACGCTCTCTGCAGAAGCACAGATAAAAATATTTCATCATGCTATGTTCAACACCGACCAGTGTTGAAATGCCTTTACAACAAACGTAGCGATAGCCGCGCGTGCCGCTCACGTGACGTATACAGCAGCCGATACATTTTACGCAATCTGTATCCGTCGCACAAATCTCAGACAAATATGTCAAAATAACCCAACTAAATTTAGTTTTTTAGAAATCATGCATTACAGTCAGATGTAAGATACATTTAAGAGCAAGATGTGATGAATGTGACGCCTGGCTACACTACGAGTGCCTGTCGAACCATGAAAAGATCGATTTGAGCTTAGTATTTTGACAAAGTCCAAATGGCTTTTCTGAGATGTAGGGAGGAGTAATTTTCCTACACACAAAAGAATGTCGGAAACATTAGTGAGTTATTCACGGTCGTTGTTGAATCATTAATACTTGAACATTCTGTTTTTATATAACATTATTATACGTTTATAAGCTTTTTCCTAATAGTGACTCCATTCTGTAAGGGAAATATACACATAGAGGCACATACTAAAATTTTATCCTCATTCTTTTTGTTTTTCACATAATAAATGAGTAATGTTCTAAATATTATTTTCGCATATGCTTGTTTGTTCATTTTTAGCCTCTGAATGTTTTTTTCGCCCTTAGTTTAATAGATAAAACATACCGCCAGCATAGGTTCCCTTCAGGGCGAATTTTCACTTTTTCACTTATGCCGTGTCGATAGCTCACGAGACGACTAAGTCACGTGATGACGCACATCAACAATATGTTTCGATAATAGGAGGATAACTTTATGTTTTTGTATAGGCAAATCGAAATAATAATTTTTTCTTGTTTCTTAAAAAGATAATATATGTACAAAATACCGCGAGCATAGGTTCCACCACTCTATATGCATACTATCTGTAAAAGAATAATTCAACCTACGATTTTCGACCTATGATTTTGAGGAAAAAATTCTTTTTCATTTTAGCACTTTTCAATTTAAAATGTTTGGAAAAAAAACGATTATCAATATATCTGTAAATATTTCACTAACTTAAAACCCTTGTTGTCTTGTAATTAATCATTTAAATTTAAATAACCCTTAATATGACAATCAATTTACATAACATAAACTGTTATGATTTGTTTTGGTTACCTTACAATTTTAATGTGCAATCTAACCAAGGGAGGCAAACTGAATGTCAAGGACGCTTTTAAAATGGGGCGTGTCGAAACCCATTCATGTATGTTTTACAAATAATTAGTTAAAGCATGTGGGAAATAATTTAGATCTAAATGCCATTAAACATATAATTTCATGTAATCTGCCATTTTTAACAAACTAAATTTGTTTTCCTTGACACCGGTGCGTTGCATCGGAATCAACTTTACTCTTATAGATTATCCGCCCATCAGCGTCTCTTTCGCAAGCAGCGATCCAAAAAAATAGCAAATTGAAAAGCAATATACCTTATGATGTGTTCCATTTGTTTTATGTCCGTTTCGCGGACATACTTTTCCATTTACATTCCCATTTATATGAATTGAACCATTTGTGACTGTCGCTCCCGGGGCCATGTTGATAACTGTTTACACCACGTTCCTAACCATCTTAATCATTGGCCAAATTTTGACCAATCAGATCAAAGCTTCAAAAAAAACATCCACCAAGGGAAATAATCCTAAACATGTAAAACATGGTATCGTCACTTACTGCCCTTGGCTATATTAATTAGTTAAGACAACATACCAGTTTAAAATTGCAAACTTTATTACCGATAATATAATGGGTAATATAAACAACTGAAAAATGAAATAAAGCCACCATCTTGTACATCTATAAATACAAAAGTTAAGATAAATTCAACAATACACAAACACAAACAGTTTTCTTCAACCAGTGAGTTTGATAATACATGTCCTCAATATATTCAAAAAGTCTTCAACAAAAAGCAAATCTATAAAATGACAAATGATGGGTCATTTCTTTAAATGAAATAAATTAAGTCAATATTAATAAAAAATATTATGCATCTGATTAGTCCTGCTCTGTGACCTATCTACCAATTTTGGTATGGGGCCCATCTCCGTTTGTATACAGCTGTGTGCTTATTTACCATATGGGCAAGCAATTTTTGTGATCACTTGATTATTCCTTCAAATACTAGCTGTCATTTGTTGTAGATGAGAAAATGTTCAGTTGGTCTGTTAATACATTTAAACTAACTGATCAAATTGATGAGGCACTAATATTCCAGAAAAATCTATAGTGACTTCAGAAGTACCAGTAGATCTATATGGAATCTGTGATGGATAACCAATGATGACACTAGCATTAGGAAGAATTTATTCATTGATTTCCTGATTATCACAACTCTTGTTAATGTTCACTGTAATATTTTCAATTTTGTTATTTCATATAAATTTTGCTTTATTTATTACACTACTTATCAAGATTAAAAATGCTTGTGCAGTATGCTGTGTGATACATTTGTTAGAACATATTGGTACATCATTGTACACAAATCTTTACATGCTAAAATATCAATAGTCCACATTATATATAAGCATATAGGACACTCCGGCAAGTCACTTTAATACAATGCTTCACTAATATAACGTTTGAATATATTAACGTGTTCCTTCTATATAGATTACAATCTAATTGGGCAAGATAACTTTTTTCAGCAATACCAACTCTGAAAAGAAAAAAAATTAATACATTTGAAAAATTTGAAAAATAATATTAACTTTAAAACTTAATCACTCCTGAATAAAAATCAGAATAATTATTACTCATACCTGTTACAAAATTCTACACAATTTACAAGTGGGGAAACAACCCTTTCATCTTTTGTCTTTTAAAATCATGCAATTCTTTACAAACTATAACAGACTTTCTAAACATTAATTAAAAAGAAAAAAAAAAACAAACAGATCTATTACAATCATTTCCGATACTTCTCAACAAGCAGTTGCATTATAAAAATAATGAAAATTTTATACAAATCCCATCTATCATTTTTTACATAAACCCCTGAAAACACCATTTAGTTTTTTACTCTTGCCCAACAATAAGGCACAATACAACACACAGCATACTTTTGAAGTATAACAAGACATTAGTAATACTCAGCACCGCATTTAACACATGGAAGCTAAAACACATCTGTAAGAACACAACACTGTTTTGGGCAATAGTATGGCTAAAAGTAAGCATATTACGCATAGAAAAATACAAATTATACCTGATATACAATTTTATCTAGATATTACTTTAAAGTCTACAAATATATGTATAATATTATGTATTAAAGGCTTTCTACAATACATCAAAAACATTTTTAAAGATTCTATTCACTACATTTTGATCTAATTGCAGAGTATGAAAATATCTGCGGAAAAAAACACATACTACATCTACACAGATCTAATTTAACAATTGTTGCAGCCAGAGCCATGAATCGAACCAGTACCTGTACAACAAGAGATCTTGCTTTAAAAAAAAAATCTGCCCACTTTACTGACTGAATTTCTTCAACAACACAAAGAGATTTTACAGTGAAAACAAAAATATAATTGAGCCGTGCCATGGGAAAACCAACATAGTGGGTTTGCGACCAGCATGGATCCAGACCAGCCTGCGCATCCGCGCAGTCTGGTCAGGCTCCATCTGTTCGCTTTTTATAATGCTATTGGAATTGGTGAAAACATTAGCGAACAGCAGATCCTGGACCAGATGCGCGGATGCGCAGGCTGGTCTGGATCCATGCTGGTCGCATACCCACTATGTTGGTTTTCTCATGGCACTGCTTATATGATTAATATAAATTAATAAAAGATGGCAAAATGAACGTAATGTTGATAAGTTTTAAAGTTAAGCTCAACTTTAGTTAAAGACAAAAACCGTCCATAAGACATTGTGCTTGACTCTTCCGCAACTTCAAAGTGGAACAAGTGCCATAACTTGGTAAAATTTACATAACTTAGTTATTTCATTACAATTAATTACCTTTTAAAATCGCATTAATTTACATAACTTAGTTATTTCATTACGATTAATTACCTTTTTAAATTTAAATTCATTATAGCAATGATAACAACTTGCATCCAAAACTTTGAGTTTCAATCCAATACAAATAGCTTGATAGTTAGTTGCACACAAAACTTTAACAAAATTTTCCAAGTCGAAACAGGGTCATAATATGAATTTACATTCAACCAAGAGTTACCTCACTTGGTCACTTCAGAAGATTTGATGACTGGGAAGCATCCAATACACAGACTTGTTACTAAGATACAGCTAAGAAGTAATTACATGCAAAACATTTACTGAATTTCTAACTAGAAAAAAATGGTACTGAATTCAACCAAGAGTTTGTTTGTTAGTCTTGGGTGTAGCAGTTTTTCAACAGTATTTCAGTTATGTAATGGTGACTGGGAAGCTTTGTGTAAAGTTTCCACGCAATCTCAGATAGGATTCTGAACACAAAACTTAAACCGATGTGTGCTGCAGATGCCGACACTGATGCTGAGCCCAAGTGAGCAGAAAAACTCTCATTACTCTTTGATTAGTCAAGCTAATAACGTCTCACTTGAAACAAATGGCGCGAGAACATTTATCTCTTTTTTCTAACAATATCTATTTATTTATTTATTTGAGTTTTACGGCGCACCAACACAGTATAGGTTTTATGGCGCCAAACAGGACTACAAATTTTGGTTCCACATCTCATTTACATCGAAATAAAAACATGAGGTATGGAATCATAATTTGCATACCTGCTGGAATCACAGAGTTACTGCAAAACCATGTGTTAAGACCCTATTAAGACAAATTTTAAAGCACAATTTAAACTTGCATTTTTTTTCCTGAATAACTAATGCTAAATCAATATTACGGTTATTTATGTACATAAACTATGACCTAAACAATAACAAAAAAAGAGAAAATGTACTTCCCTGCAACTGTACCCGTCTACACTCACCATTAATGAGCCGCACCATGAGAAAACCAACATAGTGGCTTTGCGACAAGCATGGACCCAGACCAGCCTGCGCATCCGCACAGTCTTGTCAGGATCCATGCTGTTCGCTTTCAAAGCCTATAGCAATTAGAGAAACTGTTAGCGAACAGCATGGATCCTGACCAGACTGCGCAGATGCAAAGGCTGGTCTGGATCCATGCTGGTCACAAAGCCACTATGTTGGTTTTCTCATGGCGCGGCTAATTTCATTATGAAATTTTAATTAAAAAATGGAATGTTGTGTCCCCTTGATTGTAAGACCAAACAATTTATGGAATTATCTTAAAATGTAACTTGAGTAACAGAATTTTTCTTTAAATTAGAAATTTCTTATAGAAGGCAATTCTGCTTGTGAACTTTAAAATGCTTTTGAGGAAAGCCCAATACTTATTTTTTCCCCATAATCAGAAGAACAAGTAAGAAGAAAAATCACCCAGAATTTCCCAGCAGTTTGTCATGCCACCTACAATGTACATAATCAAGGTATGAACCTGGCCAGCTCAGGATATAAAATATCTGTCATACAGCCATCATTAAGTACATACTGTTTATAGGCCATATCAAAACACTTAAGGCTTCTGGAGATGTCTCTATTCTTACCATGTCTTAGAGTAGATTACATATGGTACTATCTAAAAGTAGAGTAAACTATGTTAAAAAATACTATAATATCAGATATCCATCAATCAAAATATTGCAAACTTTGTAAACAGTCTTATACAAGATTTAACCTTTGCTTAAGTTATAAATTTTTCCCATCAAAGTAATAAAAATCTGAGGATTTTTTTTAGGTCTTATTTTTGTGAAAAAGTGAAAAATGTCAAATTTAACAAAACTTAATTCCTCATGAAAATATCTTGATTTTATAGTATACTTTTAATACATTCCTATATGCGTGACTATATGTACCAGCAGACATTTTCTGAGTTAACAATCCCTCAAAATGATATCATACAATAGTTAATAAAACAACAGAAATATAGAATAGTATGTTTGATTAAAATTATAACAAAAACATTTTACATATAGATATTGTTTAGTAAAAGAGCAAGCGTAATTATGCAATCTATATATATCAGACCTTTCTAAACAGTCTTTGGCGTAAAAAACAACAACAATCTGGCACATCCGAAAAATATTTAAGCTTACACCACACACACATTAATATTATTTAATAGCAGTTCAATTTATGCAAATACTGAGAAATAAAATGAGAATGTAAAATGCAGAAAATTACTATCACAATTTTCAGACTGATGTAAGAAAAAATATATGACAAAGTTAGCATTTATAGACAAGACTTGGGTCAATATATTTACATGTATCAATGTTATAAATCTGAAACTTAAGACTGAAATTTTATAAAAGCTTAATTTTCAATTTGGTAAACTTCAATTAAATGGTGATGTCTGTAGGTACAGCATTTAAAGCCTTCGTATAAGAACTGTTACCCACCATGTATCAAAAAATACATACTGTCACAAGTTGTAATGCCCCCTGCTTTATGTCTTTACAACAATAGACTCTGTTTTCCAGGATATTATCTCCAATAACATTGCATACACCTCAAAATGACTAGCAAGTATGACAATGACTGAACTAACTATATTTAAATACTAGTTCTTCAATAAATAATTTTATTTTATCAAATTAAAATACTGAATTTCTGAAGAACAATCACTAATCATTGCTACACTTGCAATATATACACTAGAAAATATATATACTGGTATATTTTGTTATTGCTATTCTGTTGGTCTTGTCACTAAAAAAAAGAAAAAGAAAAATACTGATAAATTTCTTTCTAAATATAAAGTGGTGCTATTTCTAGTGTATCTGTTGACTAAGTCATGTAAAACACCTTCAATACTGTCCAAAAGTGCGGACCAGTTGTTCTCTTGTTCCTGGCCTTTACTAAAGTGAAAAACAGAATGAGAACCAGTAACGTGTATTGATGCCTTTATAACACACTACAGTACCATGTATACCTTAACAGCAACAATGGACGCAATGGTAGAACAGCTGAAGTGTGCCTAATATGCAACACCATTTCATCAATTCAAGCCTAACATTTGTGTAAAGTTTCAAGAATCGCTTCAATCATTTGAAAGTTATATCTCATGTGTTTTAGACTGAAGGAAGAATCAAAAAATGAACAGTGCAATTATTATTGCCTCCCTTTGGGAGAACTTACAAATGAACAACAATAAATAAGATCACAAAAATGAAGATTTAAAGCCTTAAAAACATAAAAAAAAGACAGAGGATTGAAAATCATTTATGTTCCTTCACAGATATGACTGTAATTATTTCCAAGACATCACTGTCTGTCCAATTCGAAGTAGCAGAATAAATATTATAAATTTCAATTTATATTTGTTGGTGGTTTAAGTGGTCACCGCAATCTTAGGTCAATTATGGCAGACTTTCCAGTCTTTGAGGTGAGGGAAAGACCCCCAGGTATACCACCATCGCGTGCAATTAATTATTCATAACGAGGCCAGGTCAATGCTGGTAGAATCTACCACCTTGCATGTAAAGCCTAGCCGTGAGTGGCACTGCTCACGTGAAGAATTTATCGCACCAAAATATGGTTGTCCAATGAAGGCGAGCCAAAATGTGGAGTCACAGCAAATCATCTTTAACAACTACGCGTGTCTGGCCTACCCGTAGTAGGTCCCTCGGAATGAAAAAATACATCAAAATGACTTTGCTCGAAGTTATGTTTAAATCCAAATTCTTTCCAATAATATCTTACCAATTATACTGATTTAAAAAGTACAAGAGCTGGTAAACTGCACAAAGATACATTTCCTTCATTTTCAAACAATAACCATTAGGATTTCAAACCATAAAGGGAATTAATTTGAGTATGTACAAGAAAAATAATTCCAAACTTGACATTACCACCCATTAATGACAGTCATATAAAAAATAGAATCATGTGAGTACATTTCATATGAAAGCTTGCTTTGAATATAAAAAACAAGTTTCTTATCAGTCTCGTTTATTGCACTGAGTCCTTTATCAGTATTTAACGGATTCCCTATAAACTATATAAATGTACCGGTGCCATATAACAGAATAATTGCACAGAAAATATCTTCTACTCAATTAAAAAAAAAATTTTAAAAAATGTTAAAAATACAAAAACTTCAAAGGAAGAAGGCCAAAGTAACAAGACAAATGGCTTTTTCTGTTAATCACATACATCACTGTGGTTCATTGCATACAAACTGACATCCTAAACTGGCTTGATCAACAATATATAGTATATCATTGTAAGGAAAGACAATACTTTATAAAAATCATAAAACAAACAGGATTTTCCTGAATACTATTCCTTTACATCTGGCATAAGTGCTTAAGCACATAGTTAATGAGCTATAACAATTAAGAACAGGCAAAAAACATTTCAAAATAAAAACAAAAAAAAATTTTTGTTCATAAATTGTTTCAACAGCTGTAACAATCTTGTATTAAAAACACTATAATTCTGAATAGCATTAAGATTCACAAACAACAAAAACTTTGGAACAGTTTCAACTTATATATCTTCTTTTTCAATACTCTGGAAGAATAATCTCATTTAACTAAAACTTAACTGCCATTTTTAACTTCAATCAAAAAAGTACCCTCAAGCCAAGCATGGAAATAAAATACTGTGAAATCGTTATTCGTATGGGACTATTTTTGTGGATTCTGTGTTGGTGTAAACCCACAAAATTAAATACCAACCCTCATGTAAAAGTCTCATTCACTCCATCTTTCTTCTTCAAAATCCACATAAAATCTGTCCGTACAAAATAGCCTTATCAGTTGAGATCATAAAATTTTATGTCAATGAAATGAAATCATTTCACAGTATTTTGGAACACATTTTTTATAAGAAACTGTTTTAACTGCATAGCTAAAGATCTATAAAAGGAAGCTTAAAATTGAAATTTGGTACAAGTGGGTGGCAACCCGCATGACTTTTGGGTACTATACACACAAAGGAACTTCCCAATTCAGATAAACTTTTGCCAATATTTTCACTATTACTTGACAGATTTTCATAAGATAAAGTGTGTTGAAGACAGGAAATTAAGTGCTTTCCTTCGCATAAAGCATCTGCTATCAGTTCTCAGTACTTTTCTCAAACACTTTGCCAAACTGTTTTTTTTTCATGGAAAATTGTGTACATAAGGTACAAACTTCCGAAGTTGGACCAAGTGTTTGAGAAAGGTTCTGAAAACTGATGGCAGACACTTTGTGTGCAGGAAAGCACTAATGCTGCTGTCTTCGACGCTCCTTATTGTATGAAAATCCGTCAAGTAATAGGAGAAATGTTTGCAAAATATTGTCTGAATCGGGACATTTTCTCCATGTGTAGGGTATCCAAAAAGTCACTCTGGTTGGCCACACTGTTCAAGAAAACAGAATTCTTGAACACTTCAATAGATGGAGAAGCATGAAACATTCAAACGTGAACGAGGAATGGCAATGAAATTTTCATCTTTCAAGGTAGAAAAGCAGCAAAAAAATGCTCTGAGGTGGAGGTAGACAAAAATACAATAATAATGGGAATATTTTTTAAAAAAAAAAGAAGCTTCTTTCAAGGCGAAACCATAATTTGTAAAGAGATCATTGATCACATAGCACTGTCCAAGTGCAAAAGAATTTTAACAAGAGGACCATGATGGTCCTGAATCGCTCACCTCTTCCCACATGATCCAGTTTTGAGTATGACGTTGTTTTTTCTATTATTTGACATAGTGACCTAGTTTTTGAGCTCATGTGACCCAGTTTTGAACTTGTTAGATATTATCAAGATAAAAATTCTGACCAATTTTCATGAAGATCCATTGAAAAATATGGTCTCTAGAGAGGTCACAAGGTTTTTCTATTATTTGACCTATTGACCTAGTTTTTTAAGGCATGTGACCCAGTTTCAAACTTGACCTAGATATCATCAAGGTGAACATTCTGACCAATTTTCATGAAGATCCATTCAAGGGTATGGCCTCTAGAGAGGTCACAAGGTTTTTCTATTTCAAGACCTACTGACCTAGTTTTTGATCGCAGTTAACCCAGTTTCAAACTTGACCTAGATATCATCAAGATAAACATTCAGACCAACTTTCATACAGATCCCATGAAAAATATGGCCTCTAGAGAGGTCACAACATTTTTTCATTATTTGACCTACTGACCTACTTTTTGAAGGCACGTGACCCACTTTCGAACTTGACCTAGATATCATCAAGATGAACATTCTGACCAATTTTTATGGAGATCCATTCACAAGTATGGCCTCTAGAGAGGTCACAAGGTTTTTCTATTTTTAGACCTACTGACCTAGGTTTTGACCGCACATGACCCTGTTTCGAACTTGACCTAGATATCATCAAGGTGAACATTCAGACCAACTTTCATGAAGATCCATTGAAAAATATGGTCTCTAGAGAGGTCACAAGGTTTTTCTATTATTTGACCTACTGACCTAGTTTTTGAAGGCACGTGACCCAGTTTCGAACTTGACCTAGATATCATCAAGATGTACATTCAGACCAACTTTCATACAGATCCCATGGAAAATATGGCCTCTAGAGAGGTCACAAGGTTTTTCTATTATTTGACCTACTGACCTAGTTTCTGAAGGCACGTGACCCACTTTCGAACTTGACTTAGATATCATCAAGGTGAATATTCTGACCAATATTCATGAAGATTTCATGAAATATATGGCCTCTAGAGAGGTCACAAGGTTTTTCTATTTTTAGACCTACTGACCTAGTTTTTGACCGCACGTGACCCAGTTTCATCTTGACCTAGATATCATCAAGATGAACATTCTGACCAATTTTTATTAAGATCCATTGAAAAATATGGCCTCTAGGGAGGTCACAAGGATTTTCTATTTTTAGACCTACTGACCTAGTTTTGGACCGCACATGACCCAGTTTCGAACTTGACCTAGATATCATCAAGATGAACATTCTGACCAATATTCATAAAGATCCCATGAAAAATGTGACCTCTAGAGTGGTCACAAGCAAAAGTTTACGCACGCACGCACGAACGGACTGACGGACGGACGCTGCGTGATCACAAAAGCTCACCTTGTCACTTTGTGACAGGTGAGCTAAAAATAGTGAAACACCAATGGCTCAAGTCTCAGACTCCAGGATCGGGGCTCCCTCTAGCAATACATAAGGTCCCTTGCAAAATCTCTTTCTATGTTTCAATCACTCAAAACTTGACTACACGAGTATTTTGCTTCACCCCCTGCAACCACCGAGCGATTGGTGTTTTACTGTTGTTCAGAACAGACATGAACTATAAACAGTCCAGATTTTATTACCATGTTCACAACTATAAAGGCCTATCATAGGCATCTCCTTTCCCACCATCTGCTAAACAAAATCTTTTTTTTTGTCTGCAGGCTTTTGTTTTTTATTTTAAATAATCCTGTTTATTATATAAATCACCACTTTCAAAAGTCTCGCTTAAGCACAAATCCAATTTCCAATTTGTTCACTGCTGTGAAAATTCATTTCTTTCACTGTTCACAACTACCTTATCTTAAGCAAAGCTTATTTTCAAACTGTTCAGAACATTAAATTCATCTGTTTAAGAGCTCTTAGGAATAATTCCCTTCACAATTTTTTAAGGCTACCTCAAGCATACTCCAGGTTAAGAATCACATGTTTCTTGAAACTTATTGGCTGATTTTTTTGAGAGAAAATGCTACGAATATTGAGTGAAGAATAAATTCTAAAAGAAATGATTTTGATCAAGTTTTATCACGGCTGCACTGACAACGGCAAGATGAAAACTGATGAAAACTTCATATTTGATGATAGAACGCTGTTCCACACTTTGTTCACTGAAATAACAACAGAAATTTCACATTTTAAAAGTGTAAAAACAAAAGTGAATATAATCTTGGAATAATATTTTGCAAAGGGAAAATAAATCTACATTCTGATGTGACATAGTTGCTATGTTAACATAAAGCAAATTATTGTTATAACAAAGCAAGGGGAAATACTCTAAAAGACTTGCAGATTTGTTTTACCAAGGGGAAAAACTCATGTTATAAAATACAATATCCAAGTGCAGTAAAACTAAGATCTGTTTTCTAAAAGAATATAAGGTTAAAAGTAATGCCTTTTCTCCATCACATACCAGGATAAAAATTCTATCAAAACCACTTATATGAAATAATATTACATTGCCTTTCTAGTCTTTTATTTCATAAAAAAGCAAACTATGATTTGTATGAATTCCAATAGAATACATGTACAGATAATTAAAAAGAAAAAAATTAAATCTTTTTAAAATATTGTAAACAAGAGCTGTCACTAATGGTGACAAATGCCCCTGCAGCGCCTTGACCTATGACCTGGTGACCCCAAAGTCAGTAGGGGTCGTGTACTCAATAAGTACTATCAGCATGTGACGTTTGAAGGTCCTGGGTGCAGTGGTTCACGAGTAAAGTGCCTTCATGCAAAAAGTTAACGTTGTGATGAACGAACAAACGAACTAACAAACAGACGGACAGTTGAAAACTAATATGCCTCCCTTCGGGGGCATAATAAAAATGATGCATTGCTAAAACTTGAAACACTAAATATCCATATATGGGTACCTGCACAAGTTCAATCCCCTTCTCACTGAAGTCGGGAACTGGAAGTTTGGAGTATCTCAGCCGGATCAGATCGCCAACCTCTTCAATGATCTTTAATGCCTGAAAATATTATCCAAATATAATTCAAGTTGATTTCTTTGGTGCTTCCTTACTTTCTATAGTTTTACAACATTTTCAATATTGTCCTATGAATTAAACTATTAAGATGTTTTCTGTAAGTTTATGGGTTTTTTTGGGGGGTTTTTTTTTAAGACTTGGAAAACATAATACCAAAGTGACATATGTAAGCCTTTCCATGAGAAAACCTGTATTAGTGACTTAACACAAGTATTACATAATAAATAGTTTAAAATACTGGAAAATCATTGTTTTTTATGCATTCAAGCAAAAACTTGTAAACTGTAATTCAGGTATCTAAGAAACATCATATACTATCATATTTTACAAATAAATGTAATTTGTGTTGTCTTGGCATCTGAAATTCAAAAACACTCGAGCAGACTGAGGTTGCAAAGTTATTTTTTAGAAAATTGTTATAAAACTGTCTCTAAATATTCAAAATGTTTGATGCCAAGTTAGTGATATACAGAACTTTTCGCATGAATGACATCAAATACACACACCATGCATGACAATGTCATATTGCTTTCACAACATTCGTCACGTCGTGTCTCTAAATGCATAAAGTGACTCATTGTAACACTTGAAAAAGTGAAGATAATTTCTTCAAATTTTCAGATTTGAAAGATAAAAGAATGTTCTTTATGAATATTTTATCTCAATTTTGACTTTTTGTCATTAATACAGGCTTTTTTCATGGAACCGCCCATTATATAAACCAAGACATTTCTGTGTAACTGAAGGTTGTTTGGGCACTATTCTATTGGATAAATAGTTTCATCAACAGCTAATGGCAAAATGACCTCTTCCAAGCTTTTTGTTTCTTTTGTTATTGTTGGGTATTTAGTCACACTGACAAAACTTTAGCTTAAATGGCAGGAGAAGGCCCTTGAGGCACCTCAAGACATTGGAAGGCAACACAGCAGAACCAAATACCTTCCGTAATCATCCGGAATGACTTCTGGACCAGTATTCATCAAAGTTTTAGTCTTTTTTGACCGAGACTTTAAAATGCTGAATTTTCTTGTTTGCTCAATCATTGCTTAAATTGCACAGAGTGCGATGAAACTTTGGATGGAAGTTCATTCTTTAGCTACAAATAGCTCAGCCAATTTTCATTCCTGTAAACTGTTTATAAACAAAGTTATGGCAAACACAATACTTTCCATTCTTAAGCCTAAATTTTAGGCTTTAAATGTTGATGAATACAGCCCTGAGCAAATTGTTTTTACTCAAACAGTTGATACCATACCTCATCAATGTCCTCTTTGGTGTGAGCTGCTGAAAGGCAGAATCTTGCTCGTGTTTTAGTGATAGGAGTGGCTGGAAAACCAACCACGACCACACCAAGACGGCGCTGACGACATTCTCTACTGAAGGCACTGAAATTATGTAACAAATTATTGCTATATATTATTAATGTTAAATACCTACTTACTTAAAGTACGCTATATTGTTATTTCACCTTTTCTATGTAAGAACACTACCATTTTCAAATTTTTATTTTCTAAAGAAAGTTTTCCAGATGACATTTTTTTTCCCGAGGAATTTCGTATTTTCATTCAACAATTTTGTTAATGTTGTGATTCTGTCTAATCAACTTTTGATGCAGATAATAACATTTTCAATTTCAAGTAATTTCGAATTCATGTAATCTTTCTAAAAAGATTTTTTCCAGAATAAACAATAAAATTTTGTAAACCTGAGAACATTAATAAAAGTACTACTTGTTCTGCTCTGAGTTTAAGTACAAGAACCTCAGTAAATTAAATTCAAGGTAGTGGACCAGAGATGATAATCGGCCAATTATGTATTCTATATATATGATTTTGACATTCCCCGGTCTTTACAGACAGTCATGTGTGCATTCAGCTACATTTACGTCAGAAGAATGCTAAACTGCATTATGATGGTACCTAATCATCCGGAAATTGCCAAGTGTTATTACTGGCCTGCTACCTTAAGTGAAGGACTTACGCTAGTTTGGTTGGCATGAAGAGCAACAGTGGAACAACTGGTGAATCTTTGTTGCCATATATTATGTAACCACGCTCATGTAAATTTCTACGGAAGTATCGACAGTTCCACTTTAACTGTTGTATTCTACGTTTGCCTGAAAAAAGAAAGAATCCTCTTACAAGTCTGATGAACAAGAGGACCATGATGGTCCTGAATCGCTCACCTATCCGCACATGACCCAGTGTTGAACTGAGTATGACATCGTTATTTCTATTATTTGACATAGTGACCTAGTTTTTGAGCACATGTGACCTAGATATCATCAAGATAAAAAATTCTGACCAATTTTCATGAAGATCCATTGGAAAATATGGCCTCTAGAGAGGTCACAAGGATTTTCTATTATTTGACCTAATGACCTAGTTTTTGAAGGCACATGACCCACTTTTAAACTTGACCTAGATATCATCAAGGTGAACATTCTCACCAATTTTCATGAAGATCTCGTGAAAAATATGGCCTCTAGAGAGGTCACAAGGTTTTTCTATTTTTCGACCTACTGACCTAGTTTTTGACCGCACATGACCCAGTTATGAACCTGACCTAGATATCATCAAGCTGAACATTCTCACCAATTTTCATGAAGATCCATTGAGAAATATGACCTCTAGAGAGGTCACAAGGTTTTTCTATTTTTAGACCTACTGACCTAGTTTTTGACCCCACGTGACCCAGTTTCGAACCTAAACTAGATATCATCAAGGTGAACATTCTGACCAATATTCATTAAGAACTCATGAAAAATATGGCCTCTAGAGAGGTCACAAGGTTTTTCTATTTTTAGATCTACTGACCTAGTTTTTAACCCCACGTGACCCAGTTTCGAACTTGACCTAGATATCATCAAGGTAAACATTCTGACCAATTTTCATGAAGATCCATTGAAAAATATGGCCTCTAGAGAGGTCACAAGGTTTTTCTATTTTTAGACCTACTGACCTAGTTTTTGACCGCACGTGACCCAGTTTCGAACTTGACCTAGATATCATCAAGGTGAACATTCTGACCAATTTTCATGAAGATCCATTGAGAAATATGGCCTCTAGAGAGGTTACAAGGTTTTTCTATTTTTAGACCTACTGACCTAGTTTTTGATCCCACATGACTTAGTATCGAACTTGACCTAGATATCATCAAGGTGAACATTCTGACCAATATTCATGAAGATCTCATGAAAAATATGGCCTCTAGAGAGGTCACAAGGTTTTTCTATTTTTAGATCTACTGACCTAGTTTTTGACCCCACGTGACCCAGTTTCGAACTTGACCTAAATATCATCAAGCTGAACATTCTGACCAATTTTCATGAAGATCCATTGAGAAATATGGCCTCTAGAGAGATCACAAGATTTTTCTATTTTTAGACCTAATGACCTAGTTTTTGACCCCACGTGACCCAGTTTCGAACTTGACCTAGATATCATCAAGGTGAACATTCTGACCAATATTCATGAAGATCTCATGAAAAATATGGCCTCTAGAGAGGTCACAAGGTTTTTCTATTTTTAGACCTACTGACCTAGTTTTTGACCCCACGTGACCCAGTTTCGAACTTGATCTAGATATCATCAAGGTGAACATTCTGATCAATTTTCATAAAGATCTTGTGAAATATATGGCCTCTAGAGAGGTCACAAGGTTTTTCTATTTTTAGACCTACTGACCTAGTTTTTGATGGCACTTGACCCAGTTTCGAACTTGACCTAGATATCATCAAGGTGAACATTCTGACCAACTTTCATAAAGATCCCATGAAAAATGTGACCTCTAGAGTGGTCACAAGCAAAAGTTTACGGACGGACGGACGGACGCACGGACGGACGGACGACGGACGCCGCGCGATCACAAAAGCTCACCTTGTCACTTTGTGACAGGTGAGCTAAAAATGGACAGGAAATAAGACTGTATGTTCCTACTTTAAGACTAGGCAAGCCTAATCTAAATTCACCACAAAAAATTTAATGGAGTCTGTAAATAAACTCATATCTTATTAATAGTTTTGAAACATAAACAAGAGGCCAAATGGGCCCAAGTCGCTCAACTGAAGAGGACCTTAACCATCTGACTCTTAAAGGGGCCAAGCACCCAAAATTGAACAAATTTATGAGAGGACCTTATACTGATGCTTTGGACCAGGTTTGATGAAGATCCAATGAGTGGTTCATGAGAAGTCGTCATTTAAGGGATTTTTACATTTAGCCCTAGCAACACCCAAAAGGGGCAAAATGCCCCTATTTGAATAAATTTGAGAGAGGACCTTATAATGATCCTACATATCAAGTCTCATAAAAATCCATCTAGCCATTCATTAGAAGAAGGTATTTAAAGGTATCTCTAGTTTTAGCGCTAGCAGCCCTAAAAGTGGCAAAGTGGTCCAAATTGATAAATTTTGGTAAAAAGCCTTATAATAATGTTACAAATCATGTTTGATGAAGATCCATCAAGAGTTCATGAGAATAAGTCTTTAAAAGGCATTTCTGTTTTTAGTTTTCGTGACCCCTAAAAGGGACTGATTGCCTCCATTTGTATAAATTTGGGAGAGGACCTTATAATGATGTTACAGACCAAGTTTGATGAAGATCCATCATGCTGTTCATGAGAAGAAGTCTTTTAAAGGCATTACTTTTTTTAGTTCTAGTGGCCCCTAAAAGGGGTCAAGTCCCCTCATTTGAACAAATTTGGGAGAGGACCTTATAATGATGCTACAGACCAAGTTTGATGAAAATCCTTCAAGAAGAAGTTGTTTAAAGGTATTTCTAATTTTGGATCTAGTGGCCCCTAAAAGAGGCCAAGTGCCCCATGAAGTTCCATCTAGCAGTTCATCAGAATTGGTCTTTTGAACGCATTTCTACTTTAAGTTCTAGTGGCCCTTAAAAGGGACTGATTGCCCCCATTTGAAAAACTCGGAAGAGGACCATATAATGATGTAACAGACCAAGTTTGATGAAGATCCAACAAGTGGTTAATAAGAAGGTCTTTTGAAGGCATTTCTGTCTTTAGTTCTGTTGGCCCCTAAAAGTCCCCGACTACCCCCCATTTGTATAAATTTGAGAGAGGACCTTATAATGATGTTACAGACCAAGTTTAATGAAGATTCATCATGCAGTTCATGAAAAGAAGTCTTTAAAAAGGCATTTCTTTTTTTTTTAGTTCTAGTTGCCACTAAAAGGAGCCAAGTAACCCCATTTGAACAAACTTGGGAGAGGACCAAATGATGCTACAGACCAAGTTTGATGAAGATCCTTCAAACGATTCATGAGTAGAAGTTTTTTTTAAAAGGTTTTTCTAGTTTTAACTCTGACGGCCCCAAAAAGGGGCAAAGGTGAACCATTTGAACAAACCTGATAGAGGTCTATGCCAGGATGCTACTGTGATTCTGGGACGATCTGTGTATGAAAAGAATTGAAACTACTGCCTTACCCTTGCATGATCGTAAGAGGCGACTAATAGGGTCTTAACACTTTGTTTTGCAGTAACTCTGTGATTCCAGCAGGTATGCAAATATTGATTCCATACCTCATATTTTTATTTCCATGTAAATGAGATGTGGAACCAAAATCTGTAGTCCTGTTTGGCGCCATATAACCTATACCGTGTTGGTGTGCCGTAAAACCCAAATAAATAAATAAATAACTGACCCAAGTTTGATATAACGCTAGACAATAGATAATGGACGCCGGAGTATCCACCTATATTAATAGCTCACACTGAACAAAATTCAGGTGTGCTAAAAAGCATTTTTATTCATAAGCACATAAATTATTAAATATCAATTAAAATCTGTTTGTTACCTTCATTTGTTCCGTCAAGACCCATAATAATTTTCATGGAAGAGATGACCTGTTGAGCTACTGGCGGTGGCATTGATGGAGAATATACCGAACTATGTGATGACAACATTAGGTGATTTATCAGCTTCTGTTAAAAATAAAAAACAAAAATTTATATCAGTTTACACACAGAACAAAGTTCAAATTAAGCATTTCTGTCATTGTATTAGGTAAAAAGTCACAATGACACAGTTTTAGGTCATATATACATGTAGCAATTTCCAGCTTTTAATGGTGAAGAAAACCACTGGTACCCTTAGGACACATGCAAATCACAAGTAAAACTAGAAGATGCTTTTGTAAAAAAGTGCATGTCTCCCCCAATGCAAAGTCATATAGGAAAGAAATCAATAGGGGTCAGGAGCCAAAGTCAAAGAGACACTGATGGTTGGCTGCAATAGGGATCATCTACTTGGCATGTCCAGTCATCCTGCTAAGTTTCAACACTCCTGGCCTAGTGGTTCTCAAGTCACTGTTCAGGCTCCTGTGACCTTGACCTTTGTTCAAGTGACCCCAAAATAAATAGGGGTCATCTACTCTGCATGCCCAATCATCCTATTAAGTTTCAACATTCTAGGTCAAGTGGTTCTCAAGTTATTTTCCGGAAATGATTTTACATGACCAGGCCCCTGTGACCTTGACCTTTAATACACTGACCCAAAAATCAATAGGGGTCATCTACTCTACATGTTCAATCATCCTATGAAGTTTCAACACTCTGGGTCAAGTGGTTCTCAAGTTACTGATCTGAAATTGTTTTCCATGTTCAGGCTCCTGTGACCTTGACCTTTAACAGAGTGACCCCAAAATCGATAGGGGTCATCTACTCTGCATGTTCAATCATCCTATGAAGTTTTAACATTCTGGATCAAGAGATTCTCAAGTTATTGATTGGAAATGGTTATCAATGTTCAGGCCCCTGTGACCTTGACCTTTAACAGAGTGACCCCAAAACCAATAGGGCTCATTTACTCTATGAAGTTTCAAGTGGTTCTCAAGTTATTTTCCGGAAATTATTTTATATGACCAGGCCCCGTGACCTTGACCTTTAATAGACTGACCCAAAAATCAATAGGGGTCATCTACGAATAGAATAGATAAGCTCAAGTTTTGGCAGTAAATAGGCTATGCCGAGTTATTCCAAGAGCCAGATATGTCAATCAACAACTACTCTCAATGACAGATATTTTCTTGTGTACCTTCTTATACATATAATAGAAGAAACAAACAAAAACTGAAATGATATTAGAACATTCTGAAGATAAAATATAACAGAGTTCTGGTTTAGTTTCATCATTTGTAGCGTGATGTTATGTATTTCTCTTACTATACATTTTTTTCGAATTGAGAACTATAGAGACAAAGCACAACTATCAAGAGATTTAATTTGATTTTTATCTTGTTTTACATGCAAAAAATCCAAGAAGCACCATAAAGTGTAGCCAACATCAGCTATAAGAACTATACTTAACTAAAAACATAAAGATCTTGTCTGAAGAAATTTTAAACCAGTAATCTTGTTTTACTGACCTTTGATCCACCAATATATCCTCCAGCAGCACCGAAGCTCTTTGTAAATGTGCCCATCATGATGTCAACATCATTAGGGTCCAAGCTGAAATAATCCACTACCCCTTTACCATGTGAGCCCATGGCCCCAATACTGTGAGCCTCATCAAGGTACAGGTACGCCTTGTATTTCTTTTTCAGACGAATAACCTCAGGCAGACAGATTATAGACCCTTCCATACTGAAATATAGAACGGGACATTTACTGGTACTGAGAAATCATTTAATTTTGTGGACATGAAAGTTTATGATTTTGGCCAAAGCAGCCACTTCTGGGGATATAAATTTGTTGATTTCAACTTTTAAACATAAAGTGCATGAGATATTCACTGATTTCATGAGATTTTGTTTTGTAAGATTCAACCCCAAAATCTGCAAAAATTTGTCCCCCTCGAATATTAATTATTTCACAGGATTTCCCATAAGAGTCGCTTCATCATGGCAGAAAAAATGATACAAGTTACCAAATTAAGAGATCTTTCTCACCATTGAATCTACTTCATTATCTAAAGTGCAGGTGTAACTATTATAACGACTTGCGTCCAAAACTTAAGAGTAAAATGGATCTGAGGAGTGTAGTCAAATTTCTGTGGATTGCAAACACAGGCACTAGGTTATGCAATACAAATGGCTGTTTTCATCGTAATTATCAAAACAATGTGTATGCTTCTCTGTGCCGAGTTTAACAGTGATCCTGTTACATATTAAATATCAGTCAAATAAAGATAGAGTTCTTCCATTTCAAACATATCACATTTCCAAGAGCAGCTGACAAATTCCTTAGTCATAGCGAAGTGCTGATGACTTGACACAATATAGTTTGCCAACTGCTACTGGGAGTTATTACTTTTTTCAGTTGGGATTTTTTTTGTTAGGTTTAATGTCAGAATAACAAGTACTGGTCATACTGCAACTTTCCAACACTTTTCATAAGTGAAGGAAGTCTTCAGGTGCCCCTCAAAGCATTATTTCGGACACTGGCGGGAACCTGGGTAGAACCACCAACCTTCCTGCATGCTGACTGTATGGCCTCCTCACATGAAAGAATTCTAAATCCAAGACAGGTTTCAAACTTAGCAGACAGGGGCAAGTTTAGAAACCTTGAACCACTAGCCATGAAGGTCCCTGGATATTAAAAATGTTTCTTTCCCACTATCAAGTCTACAGAATAGTCTTACTCCCTCTAAATGTCTGTCAAATGCTGATCAACATTAACCACACTATCATGTTTCTTTGTTTCTACTAAGCCAAAGATCTAGATTTCTTACATACCTATAAACTCCCTCTACTACAATTAATATTTTCTTCCATGGTCTGTGTGTTCTCGGCTGGCCATGTATTACAGCATCTTTAAGCTTTTTCTCTAAACTCTGCATGTCTGAAATGTTCAAATGTTCCAAAATGAAAGGAAGCTTAACAGAAGTTGTCAAGCTGGAATCTTATTGCCCATTAATGACAATATTAGTTTAGTTTATATTACTTTATTTTAGTTTATGCGTAATGAATACTCTTGAGTCAGTTTCCTGCAAAAATCAGCAGTGATGTCATCTGAGAGGTGAGGTCTTGACCACTGTGGGGCTCAAACTAGTGTCCTAAGGCTGGAGCTGCCGACATCTTAACAACTAGGTCACTGCTCCCTTATGACAAATCCAGGCTGACCAAAAATATTTAGGATTTTACAGCAGAGACATAAAATAAATTTACTGTACAAGACAATGATGAATGAACAATGTGTTGTGTAACTTACTGTTATGTTTGAATGTACGGATGGTAGCTCCAGACAGTCGACTGCCCAGTACCAGTGAGGCATGGTTCAACTCATCGCTGAGGATCAAACATCCCTATAAAACAATAAGATGTTCTACAATGTGATACTAGTAAAAGTTGGATAACATTATAAAGGGTTAAGTATAGTACAGTATATGTATACATTATGTAGCCTAATTTACGATTTACAATTTTTGGGACACTGACAATTTCACAAGCACGTGCAGTAAGATTAACAAATTTAGGGGACTGTGAAAAAGCTAATATTTATGGGGGACAAAATTTTGCTGTTTTTGAAGTTGAGCAAAATACAATATAAATGTTAATGATGTTACATGTCAATGAACCAGTGAAATTCCCATCCATTTTACGTTCAAAGTGTGAAATCAATGAATTGATATCCTAATGAAATAAGACATTTAGCCCAATCTACGGAATTTTGTGCTCACAAAATTGAATGATTTCACAGTACAGTATAATAAACACATATATGTATATGAGTGTTTAGAAGTCATTGTATCATAAATTTATTTAAGGTCATAACTTCATGTGAAAGATGACTAATAAAGGCCAAGGTGATAGTTATAGCGAAGACTACAACAAATAATAATGAAATACAGTGCAACCTCCCTCAAGAAAACACCGCTGGGAAGACTGAAATGTGTTTGTTGTACAGATGTTGTTGCTTTGGTGTTTTCTTTTTGGTTCTTTTTTTTAATTTTGTTTAATATCATGCTTACACAACTATAGGTCATAATGGTGACATTCAAGTTTTTTATGGGAGGAAGACCCCAACATTATTCAATCAAATGCGGGCACCTGTGTAGAACCACAGAACGTCCCTAAGCCAGCTTGATTGCTTCCTCAAATGAAAAAATTCTACAGCTCGAGCAAGGTTTGGAACCCACAGCAGTGTGGGGCAAGTGATTGTAAAGCCAGAAAATTTAACCAAGAAATGTTATTTAATGGGAAAAATATCCACATTTTGTAGAGAAGTGTTTGCTCTTTGGAGGGCTCTTAACTAAGGATATACTCTTGACTCTTCATAAGTTTTCAATATTTTTATCCTGTTCAATCTCCAACTGTTAGAAAGAGATGATTCTCTACACCTCAACTATTAAGAATTACTGTGGGTAGTTCAGTTTATATTCTAACTAAAATGAAAACCTTTATGCAGAAGTTTTCTTAAAAATGGGAAACTCTCCATCCTTCGGAGACCCTCCCTGGATAAACAGATAAATAGAAGTATAATTCACTACATATCATTTTCTTTGTGGAACTGCAAAAACAAAAACACACTTTAATTTAAAGAAAATGTTAGAAGAATGTATTTTGGGGTATACATAATATATATTAATTAGAGACAGAACTTCTATCACTACAATACTCTCTAGACTGATTAAACACTCAGTGCAGATTATAAAGCAGATGGTAAGTGATTCGTTAAAAAAAATCAAAACTAAAATCACACAGAAATGACTGCTACCACAAGACTTCAGTAAAAAGTGCATGTCTCCCTACATTGCCTCGTTTAAAAGGGGAAAAGGAGATAAACAAGGCATATTTCTATGACTAAAAATGCCCAAAATTTATATAGCAGTAATCTGGTCAAAAATATGCTTCAATAATGTAATCGAAAAAAGTTCCTAATAAAAATATCCTAGTTTTTTTTTCAATTTTACTACATTTGCAAATAAATCAGAGGCAAAGAGGACACTATTTCAGTCACTTTTCACAGATGTTTTAGAGTTGCTTTCTTAAAAACCAAAGTAGGACAGACCAGATCCTGATATGCATCAATCTGATAACAGTTGACTTGCATTTCACTGCCTCATATTCAACATCCATATTTCTTCATTTTTCTTTTCATTTTCTGAGCAAACGTATGGATGTTTTGTCGAAAATAGGTCTATGACTAAGTGAGAATCTAGAAACTATACAGAAATGGATCTGAATTGACTCGAATTTTATATGAAACAAAGAACAATTTCTTTTACTGGTACATTATCCAAAACTTTCCCAACTATGCTTGGTACAGATCCTTTCTGCCAAGTTTGGTTGAAATATAACCAACACTTCATGAGGGTAATTCAAACTTTTTTATGAGACACACAGATGAACAGACAGACGTAAAAGACAAAATCAGTATGTCAACCCCATTTAACAATCAGGCAACATTATTACATAGTGCAATGTCTATCTAAAAGGTACCTCAATTCCTTTACAAACATGCAGCCATCTGAAATCTCTGTATAAGATGGTTAAATACTTAAAATGAGGAATCAGATCAGTAATAAAATAACATCAACAATATATAATCATACCTTTAGCACTTATTTTCTACTTTACGGGTAACAGTACCCTTTACAAACATGCAACCATCTAAAATCTCTGTATCAAGTGTTGTTCCCATGCTCAAGATATGCACATTTTATATTGGTTTATTGTAACACCAACACAATTACATGTTATTGGCAACATTCCACCTTTTCATGGTGGAGTAAGACCCTAGGTGACCCTCTGAATATTATTTCAGACACCATCAGGCACCTAGGTAGAACCAGGAACCTTCAACAAGCCAGCTAAATGGCTTCCTCACATGAAAGAATTTTACACCCCAAGTGAGGTTTGGAACCCACAGTGGTGTGGGACAAGGGACTGAAAGTCAGCAATCTAACTACACCGCAACAGCGGTAAAACAAATCTATTTATTCTTTTAAAAGTAATGCTTCAGGAAATTATTTACTGCAGACTTAAGGCCGTTATACCTTGTCTATACATCTGCATTATCAATAAAGAAATGCTGAATTTTCTTAAAACTCAGTATAATTTTTTGAAAGAGAATAAATTTTCATTATTTCTATTCTATGATTATTTTAATCTCAGTCGTAGAGTGGCTGAAGTTTAGCAATTCCCAACAACATCAAACAAAGTTGGTATGGCCTAGGTGAATCTAAAGACTGTATCTCCTTTTATCTAGATTTCTTATTTGATTAATATAATACTTCAAGTTTATAAGCCAATCTAATATGAGTATAATAACCAGGAAATTTATGATTTGAGCCGTGCCATGAGAAAACCAACATAGTGGGTTTGCGACCAGCCTGGTCTGGCTGTTCGCTTTCAAAGCCTATTGGAATTAGAGAAACTGTTAGCGAACAGCCTGGATCCTGACCACACTGCGCAGATGCGCAGGCTGGTCTGGATCCATGCTGGTCGCAAAGCCACTATGTTGGTTTTCCTATGGCGCGGCTCATTTATAATACCAAGCACACAGAATAGACATTCATAAAATGAATGAGATAACAATTATCAACTACTAGGATTTCTTCTGAATACCATAAAAACACTTCAAATTCACATAAACTTTATTTTGGCTACTTTGCTCTAATCTGTCCTATTTCTAATTTTATTATGTGCAAAATGTTGAATTGATGACTTTGTGAAAAATAAAAGCCGGAATGCATTAGGATATATCATGAACAATCTGATACCATCTTGGTAATTTGTTGATTTTATGAGGGATGAAACTTGCGGAAAAAAATTATAAACATACCATAAATAATAAGTGTTATACAGTGTGCAAAATCCATCTTCAAACAAACAAGAAACTTTGCAAAATCCATCTGATCCTGTAGATGAAGTTTGATCAACAAGAAAATTCTGTAATGAGCCTTGTAACTAATTTAGAAGATTAAAGTAATGCATAATTTTTACAATTTTTCATTATCTGAAAAATATAATTATGCATCAGATTCTGCTGTTGTTAATTCATGCTGCAAACTGCCTTAGTTTGAAATAATTTAATAAGAGATTTATGCTTAACGTAGGCTCATGTTTTTACAGGACCTTGAAATTCTGGCACTATGATAGGAATTGAATGTTGGGCTTTTTTTTAAATGCATCAAAAACTTTCAGAGCCGGAAGTGTTTTGGAAAGATTTCAAAATTTCATATAATTTTTAGGTTTTACTTGACCAGCAAGCTTGTTACAGGTAAATAAATGATACATTTTTCTTCATAAAGTGGCAAATATTTTTCTCTTAAACTTAAGGCTTCCACTTTGTCAAAAATTAAAGAATCTAGTTTCCACAACAGGACCCCAGGATTCAATAACTTCAAATATTACCAGTAAGATCAATAAATAAACATTCAAGCACTGAACTACATGCAGAATTCATTCCATGCTCAAGCAAAATATTCAGGAGATAGCAAAATTCTAATATCTATACATGCCTTTAATTTGACCTAATGGATCTTGCTACTAGGTTCGCAGGACAAAACAGCCCATATTCATTATCTTATTAAGAACAAATCCTGGTAATAAATTGACAGGCAGAATTCCATCCTATGTGTAAATTTCTTATCTGACGAAAGACCATGTGTCTGAAGTCATTCATCCTCCACCTCTATTCATGAGGAGAAGTTGTAAGGCATTTGTGGAGAACAAGTACTGTTGGTAACAGTACAGAACCCCAAGAAGACATACTACGTTTAATGATTACCATTTAAGGATAACATGGTGTAATAGCCATATTTCATATCTTGTAACTTGATGGTAATATTTAAATGAAATTTGGTCACTTTAAAGACATTCAAAATTAAAAATGTTTCACCGAGAGATTTTTCAAATTTTGTCATTTTTTGGGGAGATAATCGGTATTGAAGTTAACATTGATGCCTATGGGAAATATATAATTTATTTGATTATGAGAATCTGAACTCGAGTTTCAAGAAAATTTTGCGGTAGAAAGCTGCATTATATGATTCTGATACAAATATCAAAAAGAATTCTAAAATTCCCCGTAGGGAAAAGGAGAAAATTATTTTTTCTAGTTTTCAAGGGAGATAACTCATGAAAAACCAAAATATCAGGGGAGGTAATCTAAAGGAAATTTTTGAGAACTTCTGTCACTATATAACTTGTTAATATGCACCTTATTTCTATTGTTTGACATTTTCAAAGCTTACATTATCAAGTTGTATGTACGCTTTTGGTGAAATTGAGGCCTATTACGGGTAGTCATCCTTAATAACTGAAATACTGTTTACAACAGCATTTAACCTTTATCAACCATATAAATATATTTGAATTCTTTACCAGGGCACCATCGTCTGCTTTACTCATAAATAACTGCTACTGTACCTATATTCTTCAACATTTTGTGGATTTATTTCTGATTTATATCACGAGTAATATCTTTTGATCATTTACACTTTAAAAGCGAACATCAAGCTGCAATAAAACTATGATCTAGCAATAAAAGATGCTCAAAAAGAAATAAAAATGAAACCCTGAAGCATCAGAGAGCATTATCTTCTTTTAAAGACCTAATAATTCTTACTATAAATTACTGTTTTACGGCTTATTATTGTAACATCATAATCATATACATGCAATTTGTATCTTGTCCATAACCAATAATCAGGGGTTTGATATTTCATACATTTTTATGCTTCATGTTAAAGAGCTACTTACTTTACTGACAAGGCAAGGCATATTCATTGAATTTGTTGCAAATCCCATAGGCACTGTGAATGCTGCTTCTACACCGAGGAAGTCTGCCACTAACTTGTCAAGCTCATCATGGATGTCAAGATGACCTGCAAAATATTACAGTCACATTCATTTTACTAAATTCTAAAATTCTACACAGTTGTTTGGATGTGACTTTTGATAACATTCTGCCTATATGGACATCTAGTGACAACTATAAAATGAAGTAACTTAAGGTAGTTCTGCACGTTAGGATCGAAATTTTTTCTACAATGTAGAATTTGATTAAACTCTGATTTTTCAAAACTTTGGAATATACTAACAAAATTCAGCAAATAAAAAAGATAGGGTCGTGTGCTTGATTTTTTGCTAGACTGACAGGGCTTAAGCTAGGCTAAGATTTTAGGGAGAAGTCACTTCTCCCTCAGCTAAGATTAGGGAGAAGTGGAGAGATTTTAGGGAGAAGTGACAAGATTTTAAGGAGAAGTAACGAGATTTTAGCACCATGACATGCAAGTTGAAAAAGGAACTAATTATGCTTAATACAAGTCACTATTTTTATTATTTCCTGTCTTTGTTCATTAATTTAAAGTAAATAACAAATTCATGGAAAATGTCAGTGATTCTGTTTTCTTATCATTTTAAACCTTGTGAATCTAATGTGCTTAAACTGCAATTTCAAGTTTTTTTCCACTCTTGCAATGATTGCCATAACCAAGAAAACCCTTTAAATATGAATACAATTAAAAAAAGTTAATTCCATATCAGCAATAAATAAATCAAGCTCACTCAAAGTCAGTCACTTTAAATAACAAGTGTATGAATTAAATACATGTCAATAGCAGTGACATCACTATGACATCACACAGAATACACGTCTTCTTTGATCTGCTGATGTCTCTTTGATACGCTGGTGTCGGCACACATTAAAAGAAGCAGTTGTCAAACAGGTTTAACCCAGTTTCTGATGGCAGGTGACAAAAATTTGCGTAAATTTCATTTACGTTATTCTATTCACAGAAAGTGTCAGTGATAATATTATATTTCTAAAGTTTGTGTTTTGAAAAATACGAGTAAAATTAATTGGATTTAAGGAAACTATTCGAGCCAGTCACGGTAAGATACTTTCTAAAGGTCAAAAAAGAATGTGTAAGCTTATGTAATCTATAGCCCTACTGCTTTGTTTATCAACAGTCAGTTTACAAAACAAGTGTCACATTTGCACTTCTCGGTAATCTGAAGTAGGCGGAGCTTAAATTATGCTTTCGTGTATTCCAGTCAAGTGTCAACAGGCCGATAGCGGATAACTGGAGGTGTGTACAGTAGATAAAAATCGGGCGACTCGAATTTCGCTTTGATGTTAGATTAGAGCGAAGTGGGGAGCTACAAAGCGACTATTTCGCTCAAGTCGCTCCCTAGCTCAAGCCCTGACTGATTTGAAAATTTCGACCTCACGCAAGTTTTCATAATGGGAGTCTATGGGAAAAACGCAATTTTCAGAACATTTTCGCAAATAGTAATATTTCTACAATGTAGATTTTAATGAAACTTCTCACAGTCATAAATAAACATATGGCCTATAATATGGTGAAATAAAATATATAGGTCCGTGTGCTTATTTTTGAGATATTTGGCTACGATTAAAGTGAACCGCCTATTTCAAGCTAATTTTAATACATTATTTTGAATTATTTAACGTGTAAGATGTTTTAATATCATATTTTAAATTAAGAAAGATAGTAACAGTGCCATTTTAATACATTTATTCACAGGTTGCCCTTAATTCATAAACTGATTTTCGTTTCCGTACGCCGAATCCAGGCATTATTCTACGTTTTCCGGATAAGTGACGTTACGCCATCACTTCCAGTTTTTCAAACGTGCAGAACTACCTTAAGATGCACACCAAAAATTCTACACACAAAAATGTCAAAGATAAAATTCAAAGTCTTGTATCAAAACCTTTTAAGCAGACTTCTAGACTAGCTACTAGACTGATAATAATATATTTCTACATTTTTCCTTTTTTGACGAATTTAATTTTATAGAGACAAAAGCCAGCCTATTTTAGAGATTTTCACAGAGGAATGATGTTATGATATTGGACATAGAATATAGACGGGCTCAGTTCACTACATTTAATCATAAAAATGTAAAAAAGATATATCATAGTCTAGGAGCTAGTCTAGCAGACTTCCTGTAAGCTATGCTTTGAATCCTCGGAGCAGTTTAGAAATAAACCTTTTTTATTAGCTGATATAATGCCATAGTTTTGTGTGACTTACTCTGTTTGGCAAAGAGAGCCTACCTAGTTCTTGTCTGCTGGCAGCTGATGTGATGCCATAGTTATGTGTGACTTTAGAAGCTGCCTCTGCACAGGGTCCTTCATTCTGAGAGAAGCCCAGGTAGTTATAGGAACCAAAATTCAGCATTGTGTGAATCTCATCATGATGCAACCTTAATGAAAACATTGTACAATTGTAAGTTGTTGGATAGATATTGATTCTTGCAACCAAGAGCTCAATGATGACCCTATATCGTTCACCTGAGTTATGCTGCTTGCTGGAACAGTTTGTAATGTAGTTTGAAGATTTTTCTATTTTTAGCTCTGGCAAATCGTATGTGCAAACAAGCAGAACCATTTGAACAATCTTGAAAAAAGACTGCCCAAGGAACATCCAGACTTCCACCATATGGTTTCAGAGAAGATATCATTCAAAAGTGTGGACAGATGGCCCAATGCTGGCCGGTGAGTGATAACAATAGCTACCGCCTGAGCACTTTGTGCTCACATGAAAAAAAAAATTCAAAATAAACTAGAGCTGCTTTTGAGAAAAGCACATGTCTCTCACAACTGCCTAATCATCTAAATAGTAAGTCAGTCTTTATATACTGTTTACTCACTACAAATATACCTTCAAAGAGTAAAAAGGCCGATTTTGGGTAATTCAAGGGCCATAATTCCGAAGTGCCTTGGCCAATTTGGCTAGTTATTGACCTTACCCAAGGACTTATCATCAAACACATTTTCTTCAAGTTTAGTGAAGATTAGATGAGAAATATTCGACTTAGAGTGCGGACAAGAGTAAAAAGGCTGATTTTCGGTAATTTAAGGGCCATAATTCTGAAGTGCCTGGACCGATTTGACTATTTATTGAACTTTGCCGAGGTCTTATGGTCAAACACATAGTGTTCAAGTTTGGTGAAGATCGGATAAGAAATGTCGCCTTAGAGTGCGGACAAGATCTGTGACAGACACACACACACACAGAGAGCAGTAAATCAACATGTCTCCCACACCACTGTGTGTTGGGAGACCTAATTGTTAGTTTTAAGACAGGACTGATTCTGCTTTTGCGACCAGTGTAAATGATCATAATCAGCCTGCACATCCGTGCAGTCTGATCAAGATCTGCACCATCCGCTGTTCAGTCAGTATCTTTTTGTTAAGCACCCCTTTTAACAGTTAATGGTACTGTCCAAATTGAAAGATGGATAAGTTCATTATAGAAATTTAGTAGGGTAAGGGTTAAGCAACAGAAAACATGCTCAGGTTACCCTGTTTGATAGTTACAATTACATTTATGTATCTTTGGGAGTTCACTGAAAGTTACCTTCATTCAAAGCATGTTATAAAATATTCATTGAACTAGAGTTTGCATGGCCTAGGCAAGATTTTGACTAGCATATTATGTAAATATGTGTAAGGCCAGTAGAAATTAATTCAATGTGTCACCTGACAATGATAAATTTATTTATACTTCTATAGTGTAAACTTATGGAGGATCTTCATTTTTTTTACTGTCAAAATATACTGTCAAAATACTTTAAAACATTTCAGATAGTACTATACAATACTGACATTTTTCTGAATGTGTTAAATTTAACCCTTCGGTAGAATATTGGGGCATAAGTGCAGACGTTAAAACAGAACTCTGTCTTATCATTCTGCTTAAGATTTAAATGGCCACAGCCATGTCAAACATCTTGGTTACAGGAGAATGTGATTGGCTTACCTGTCGTATGTCACCATTTCCTAACAAGCTGTCACCATTAATACTGATAACGGACATGATCAATACTGGTAAAATACAACATGAAAACTGTCACAGGCAGTAACGCAGTTTGAGTATCTCGAGTTTCAACAGTATTTCAGTTATATAACTTTGGTCAGTCTATATGAACAGTTTCCTTAATTGTGTACAAATACTGACTTGTTCTCAGTAAGACAGTGACAACTTTCCCTCATGATGACTACAGACATGTCGTCTGTCAAATCAACAACAAAAAAATTTGCCTCTCTCATAGATCAAATTCTCAACTATTTCATTCATACCCTAGAGCCAAGTAAACCAGAACTGTTTTATTTAACAGCTTTTCAGATATATTGATGACTACCCACTGTGCAAAGCAAATTACGCCCGAAGCAATGTGCCTATAAAGTTTCAGAATCACTGGTCAAATGCCTGAAAATCTACATTCTCAAGCCTGAAATCTCCTCGTTCAATAAGAGTTTATCAACTGGGAAATTCTGGCAGTCCAAAGCCTGAAACCAGGACAGGTCTTGAAAAATTTCTGTTGTTTTTCTTTCAGTCTGCACAGTACTAATGATGAAATAATTTTTTTACTCTACAGAGTTAATCCATTACTGCAATGGATTGAAGTGATAGAAGAAAACAAAAGGACTGAAACATTAGAATTACGTATACAAAGATAAAAAGTAAAATATGGTCAAAATGAAAAATGAAATAAAGTTTGGGTTCTGGTGATTTTTTTTTTTTTGTGGTTTAGTACAAATACAGCAAATTATTTCTTTAAGGACATAATTTTCTTAAGACTTACAAAACAGCGTCTCATGTTCTCTTCCAGTAAATCAACAACTTCTAATGATGTAAATGATACTTAGAATAACTGATTGAGTTTTCCCTGAATTGTCATGAATAGAGGAAAACGCTGAATGGTTAGTCTAGCCTGCTGAGGCTATATGCAAAAAACATTTTTGATAAAAATCAAGGGCACAGTTCGAAACTATTATAACTGTATATAAACAGTTTTGCAATTTTGTGCCCTCAAAATATATGCATATAAAAGAGCATAAAACAACATACTGCGAAACACAGAGTTTTTTCCCCAAAAAAGTGTAAGCTAGAAGCAGCTTTAAGCTGTGGTACTTCAATTTAAAACAAGCAAAAACAAGTTGAAACAAGGGGCAGCTTTAAACATTCATACTTCTATGTAAAAACCAGTGAGGGGCAGCTTGAAGCAGTCATACTTCGATGCAGCTTTAAGCAGCCAAAAGGAATAACTTTCACTGTTGAACATATGCTAATCAGTTATCTGCATCAGTAAATATTATTATCGTAATCCTGCTTGTTCAACAAGTACAAAGTAAACAATGAACTGGATCTTAGATTACAGTTGTAAGATATCTGTAACTTAAGAGTCCCTTTGTGAAAAACTTACTGAATGCATGTTTCCTTTATAAAGGCCTTTAAACTTTAACCAATTTTGGCTTTGGAAAATCAGCAATACATTTCTGATGGATGCAATATCGCCAAGGCTGAAAGAACTGATGACTTTCAGGAAGCTTGCTGGATATCTCCATTAAGTTGTAACATAGACTCAAATTCTGATACAAATTGAGAGAGCCCAATGATTTCTAGATTCAGTATTTAAGCTTTATGAATACATACTGTGTAATCATTAATAATCATGTGAGACAAATTTTCTTGGGTTTCATGGTTCAGTCAAACCCAGAGAAGAAAAACTTGTAATATTCCAACTCATATAATGTTAAAAGATTCAAATCCAGGTACTCATACCCCCAAGAAAAAGCCATTTTTGTATAACCCTGAAATTTCATGCCCTAGGACTTAAATGATTTCACAGTATAGCTATATACATCATACCTAAAAACATTCAAAGTATTAATAAAACTGAAAAAAAAATAAGTTTCATAAAAAGAAGACTTACACATAGCTCCATCCATAGTCATGTGTTACTCTTTTGATAATGTTGAACCTTGCAGCCGGGCAGCCTCCAACCGGAACACCTAACACATCTGATACACGGCGAAATACGTGCCGAGTGTAGAAACTTTCCCATGTTGAGAAGAGAGGCACAAAACCCTGAAAGAATGCCAATCATGTAAGTTAGTAAACACTGACATGTACATTTATTTATTATCTTTATTTTATTGAAGGGATCATTAATTTTATTCCACTTCAATTTTATCATGGTACATGTACAGTAAGTAATATTCAGGTGATATATGAGCACATGTATTGTATTTCTTTAACATACTTTAGTCACCAAAGCTAAGTGGTCATTATGAACTATACTTACGTTAAAAATCATTCTGCCAAATATCGTGAATTAGATCACATATCTGAGGCTTAAACGAGAACCCTGAACATTTAGACTGTAATTGCAAATTATGTGCGAGAGTTTTAACTTATGTCAGACCAAACTCCCCGATATCAGACAAAATTTGATAAAGGGATCGCACAACCTACATTAAACCTCCAACCCTTCTCTTAAGATCTTTAATTTGATGTTTTGCTATTCAATACCTTATATTAATTATTTCTATGTATAAATGCTTTAAAACAGTGCCATGTAAATCTTTTACAGATAAAGGTAAAATTGTTAAATCGACTCAATATTTAACAAATTTATCCCTTTATCATATACCACACATGCTCATGACCAACAACAATCTCAGGGTGAACACAAATCCCTCCTACACAATTTTTGTAACTTCTAAATTCCCACTATCAAATACAAGCCAAATTTATATTTTCAGAATTGAGAATAAGGTGAAGTGGCTATGCCACAGCTGGAAAAAAATTACTTTCAAAATGCAAGTGGCTAAAAATAGTTTGATAAAAAAATTTTGACATGGAATTCTGGAATTAGTTATACATGCAAAATTTTGACAGATTTTGAAATAAAAGCTAATTTGCTTAAATTTGAAACATTCAGCAAAAACTGATTATGTGGCGAATCTTTCACAGGCCATCATAATATTACAAGACTTTTATTTTTATTTAACTTATTGTTGTTTTAGCACTTGCACACTTCAGTTATTGTGGCAACTTCTGACAGCTTTCAATGGAAGACCGCATGTGCCTCTCCAGGCATTGTTTCTGCCACTGGCTGGCACTGAGTAGGACCGCCGGATATCTGTAAGCCAGCTGGATGACTTCCTCATATTAAGAATTCTTCAACTGAAGCAAGGTTTTTAAAACCAAACTGTTGACGGCCAAGAGATTCAAAGTTAGCAACCTTAATCACTCATATGCAGAGGTCCCTAATTATTTAATTAGTGAAAGTAGCCAGTCAGTATAACGATCATTAATCTGAGAAAGTCTCTAAAATGATATAAAATCAAAGATTTTTTTCTAAAATCTGGAATTTCGAGAATTTTTTCATTAGTGAATCTAACATTTAAGGAGTCATTTTCATTGACGATACTCACCGGTATCCGAGGCTCTAGACAGGCATTCACTTTCAGCAACCCTAGGTTGTTCAGAAAATCCCGAATGTGGCCAATTAAAACTACTAAACCATAACAAATGTATGTAAAAACAGCCGCTAAAAGTGGTGTCTCTTCAAACGACTCCCAATAATCCTTCTTCCAGTCAGCTTGATCTGTGTATGTGGTCTGTAAAAAAACATATATATAAAATTTTGTATAAACATCTAAAATCTACAAACTAGAATGTGTTTGTAGGACACAGGTCGTGTCCCCCACTGGTACATTTGTCACAAATAAGGGGCAATAATTCAAATGCTTGCAGTCTTAATGGGGTAATGCCTCAACAAACATTTTATGAAAAGGATTCATTATTATAGGCCATATACTTTTTGAGCTATGAGCATCACAAACAAAAAATCCGCTATTTTGTCTGTATCAAGGGTCGTAACTCTGCAATAAGCATTAAGATTCTCAAGAAGAATGCCAAATGTGCAAGGCCACATCATGATAAAGACTCAAGCAAGGTTTCATGAATTTACATCAAATACTTTTTGAGCTAGGCACATAATTAGGTGAAAATATGCATTCTTTTACTATTTCAGGGGTCATAACTTTAACAAGAGGACCATGATGGTCCTGAATCGCTCACCTCTTCCCACATGACCCAGTTTTGAGTATGACGTCGTTTTTTCTATTATTTGACATAGTGACCTAGTTTTTCAGCTCATGTGACCCAGTTTTGAACTTGACCTAGATATTATCAAGATAAAAATTCTGACCAATTTTCATGAAGATCCATTGAAAAATATGGTCTGTAGAGAGGTCACAAGGTTTTTCTATTATTTGACCTATGGACCTAGTTTTCGAAGGTACGTGACCCTGTTTTGAACTTGATCTAGATATCATCAAGGTGAACATTCTCACTAATTTTCATGAAGATCTCATGAAAAATATGGCCTCTAGAGAGGTCACAAGGTTTTTCTATTTTTATACCTACTGACCTAGTTTTTGATCGCACGTGACCCAGTTTCGAAACTGACCTAGATATCATCAAGGTGAACATTCAGATCAATTTTCATGAAGATCCATTGAAAAATATGGCCTCTAGAGAGGTCAAAAGATTTTTCTAATTTTAGACCTACTGACCTAGTTTTTGACCGCAGTTGACCCAGTTTCAAACTTGACCTAGATATCATCAAGATGAACATTCAGACCAACTTTCATACAGATCCCATGAAAAATATGGCCTCTAGAGAGGTCACAAGGTTTTTTTATTATTTGACCTACTGACCTAGTTTTTTAAGGCACGTGACCCAGTTTCAAACTTGACCTATATATCATCAAGTAAAACATTCAGACCAACTTTCATACAAATCCCATGAAAAATATGGCCTCTAGAGAGGTCACAACGTTTTTTCATTATTTGACCTACTGACCTACTTTTTCAAGGCACATGACCCACTTTCAAACTTGACCTAGATATCATCAAGATGAACATTCAGACCAACTTTCATACAGATCCCATGCAAAATATGGCCTCTAGAGAGGTCACAAGGTTTTTCTATTTTTTGACCTACTGACCTAGTTTTTGAAGGCACGTGACCCACTTTCGAACTTGACCTACATATCATCAAGGTGAACATTCTGACCAATTTTCATGAAGATCTCATGAAATATATGGCCTCTAGAGAGGTCACAAGGTTTTTCTATTTTTAGACCTACTGACCTAGTTTTTGACCATACCTGACCCAGTTTCGAACTTTACCTAGATATCACCAAGATGAACATTCAGACCAACTTTCATACAGATCCCATGGAAAATATGGCCTTTAGAGAGGTCACAAGGTTTTTCTATTATTTGACCTACTGACCTAGTTTTTGATGGCACGTGACCCACTTTCGAACTTAACCTAGATATCATCAAGGTGAACGTTCTGACCAACTTTCATGAAGATCTTATGAAATATATGGCCTCTAGAGAGGTCACAAGGTTTTTCTATTTTTAGACCTTCTGACCTAGTTTTTGACGGCACGTGACCCAGTTTCGAACTTGACCTAAATATCATCAATGTGAACATTCCAACCAATTTTCATGAAGATCTTGTGAAATATATGGCCTCTAGAGAGGTCACAAGGTTTTTCTATTTTTAGACCTACTGACCTAGTTTTTGATGGCACGTGACCCAGTTTCGAACTTGACCTAGATATCATCAAGATGAACATTCTGACCAACTTTCATAAAGATCCCATGAAAAATGTGACCTCTAGAGTGGTCACAAGCAAAAAGTTTACGGACGGACGGACGGACGACGGACACCGCACGATCACAAAAGCTCACCTTGTCACTTTGTGACAGGTGAGCTAAAAAAAGGTGGTGGAGTCAGCCAAAAAAAAGACGTGTGCAAGTTTATTTCACGATAAAGACTTATACAAGTTTTCAATCACTTAAATATCCCGTTTGTGCTAGGTGCGTCACAAGGTGAAAATGTGCATTTTTGACTATTTCAGGGGCCATAACATAAAAAAGGGGATGGACACAAATAAAAAATAGGATGTGCGCAAGTTCATATCATGATTAAGACTCATGCAAGGTTTTATGAATCTATATCGAATACTTTTTTAGCTAGGTGTGTCTCAAGGTGAAAATGTGCATTTTTGACTATTTCAGGGGCCATAACTCTGAAAATAGGGGATGGAGCCAGACGAAAAATAGGAGGTGTGCAAGTTCATATCATGATAAAGACTCATGCAAGGTTTAATCAATTTATAGGAAACACTTTTTGAGCTAGGTGCGTCTCAAGTTGAAAATGTGCATTTTTGACTATTAATCAGGGGCCATAACTCTGAAAATAGGGGGCAGACACAAATGAAAAATAGGAGGTGCGCAAGTTCATATCATGATTAATACACATGCAAGGTTTCATGAATCTATATCAAATACTTTTTGAGCTAGGCGCGTCACAAGGTGAAAATGAACATTTTTGACTATTTTAGGGACCATAACTTTAAAAACAGGAGGCGGAGCCAGATGAAAAATAGGAGGTACCAAAGTTCATATCATGATACTCATGCAAGGTTTCATCAATTTATATCAAATACTTTTTGAGCTAGGCGTGTCACGAACTTCGGACGGCTGGGGGGGGGGGGGTCACAAAAATCTTGTACTCCGTAATATATTTTACCTTAAAAAAAAAACAAGAGATGTCTGTGCAAAAAAAATGTACTGAAAAATCAAATATTTCTGAGGTTTCATTGTGTGTTCTTAAAAGTAGTTTGAACATTTTCTTGACAAGTTAATAGCTACAGAAATAGTAAAGCAATTGCCATGGATCCTGACTAATAATGACAGTATCAAACTGTCAAAAAGATTTTAGAAAAATTAACATTTTAATACAGAAAACAGAAACATGAAAGCGATGTAAACAAACTGACACAATATCATGACAGTAAAACACTGCCTGGGGTAACATGATGTCATTGTAAATTGTATAAATGACACTATTACAGCTGTCAATATGCACACCACAAATATGTTTGAAACAAACATGTGATCAAAATCAATTAGTGCAGCTCTACACTCAAGCACATATCTGGGACTTTTATACAGGTTTATATATTACAGACCAGCTGGTTTCAAAAGTTGTTTTGATATTTTGTAACCCTGAAATCTGAGCAGTGTGCACTTTTTGTTCTTTTTCTCCCTTTGAAAATGAATGCCATTTGTTCTTAAAATAATCGGGAACAGTTGTCTCCCTTTGAAAATGAATGCCATTTGTAAAGAAATAAAGATAAACAATTGCTGAAAACTGTGTTCCACCTTGTTATGCGAAATTTCACCACTCGCACGCTATTGCAAATGCATCAAAACGAACATGTGTAACAGTTCTTTGAAAATGGTGAGTTTTTAAAGGCGCTTAACTGTCCGGAAGTGGAGCCCCTTTAGGCAGCCCTTTTCCGGAATTCAATGTTTATATCAGTATACTGACACTTGTTTTGTAAAGTAATATACATGTTTTACATGCTGTTCAATTTTCATGTCAAACAACTCTTTCTTTCTATGATTTGGTGTTGTTTGATTTTTGTTTCTCAAGGCCTCCATCGAAACCTTAACATAAAGATACATATATATGGTAATTTAAGCACATAAAATGAATACTAATAATGCAGTTTTTTGTTTCTTGAATATCAGTCATTTACGCAGCGTCTCTTGCAAACTTATAATGTAGCTGGTAGTAAATCAAACATAAAATCTCACATTAAAGTGCCTGAAAACAGATCAAATTTCAGTCATTTGTATGCATCTAATTTGTATGCATGCACACAGAAGATTCATCATAGAGATTGTTTTGATTCTGCCTTTGAGACCAGTGTAGATAATGATCAGCCTGCACATCCGTACAGTCTGATCAAGGTCTGCACTGTTTGCTATTCAGTCAGTATTTTTTTGGTAAGCACCCCTTTTAACAGTAAATGGTATTGTCCAAATTAAAAGATCAGTGGTTTTTTTCCCTTTTGGGAAAAGGTCCGGTACCTGATAAATTGGGAAAAATAGCAGGGTTTTTACTCAGATTGGGAATTTTTATAGTTAATTAATAACATCATTTACAATGCTTCTTCCTTTAATTCCATGTAAATAGCATCAAACAAACTGTTTAAATGGTTAAATCATGGTGAATATCAATGTAACTAAGTTTTCCTTCAGCAATCATCAAAATGCAAACTTAATTTGGTCATTTGGGGACTTTTTGGATGATAATTGAGAAAAAAGATTGCATTTTTCAATTGGGAAAAGGTCCTTTCAGGGGTACTTGATAAAGAAAGAAAAAAATCACTGAAGATGGATAAGCTGCCAACTGCTAAACCTGGTAAATCTAACCAAGAAAGAAATTGTAGTGACAAATTTTTGCCTATATATAGATGCCTTTTATACTTCCCCCTGCCCTTATGGCATACACATACTTAATAAAAGTTCCTTGGCTCACTGTCAAAAATTAGCATGCAATTCTCTTTTATCAGTATTAAAGCTCTTTCACCTGAATGTGTAAGATAGGATATTCTGAACATGCTGAAGAAGAAGAAAAAGAAGAAGAAAACCCGAGTTACTTTCATTCACAACCATTTAAGAAAATATTTTGTTAAACAGTACATTATCACATGTAAATATTTACACAGTCACAAACAGGGTTCCCGCTGTCGGTCGCCAATGGCGCCAAATGCGACAAAATATAATTTCTGGCGCTAAAAATCTTCAATTGGCGAATTTCATTGGCGCCTACAAGATAATCGTCGATCTGATCTTCTGATCTTTCTCAGTGACGCAATAACGGATTATCCGATATTTAACACTACACGAAGACAATACACAACGTGTCAATATCGATTTACACCTCGGGGCATAATTTAAAACTTCGCTGAGTCACTAGAGCATTCCTCCACGCAAGAACGATTATCAGTCAATTTAGCCCCGCCTACTTACACGAAAGCAAATGAAACGAAATATTAGCAGCGTGCTTCGTCTAATGCACCACCTTTTTTATGATGCAAAAAACGCGAGATAAATTTACAGGTTATTTTAATAACAATCCGATTCCCCAAAGTAAATGACACCGAGAAAATACCGGAAATAATGACACGTCAAAGCCCGATCAAAAGATACACATATTCACCGATCGTAAATAGATAAATTTTGCACAAGCGTTGTTAATTAAATCTACACGTTCGTAAATTTCAGTCGCGGTTGTATAATTTCAATCGGAGGATTTTTGAGATACAAATGAACTAAAGCAGTTCTTTTGGTTCTTTTAAGTGCCCAACGTAAAGCATTGATACACCGGGGATAATTTTAAAAAGCTCAACCCCAGAGCTTCAAAACAAAGTGCTAATAATACCTGTAGGTGGTATTTTCGCTATACATTTGTGTGTATGAAAGGAAATAGAAATTTAGTTATATATATAATGAAACTTTTAAAAAGCTTTTCAAAAGTTATAAAATAATACAAAACAACACTGTTTTTGATAAATGACCTAAATTAATTTTGAAATAAAAAGTTAAAAGAATAAAGAGACAAATATTCATGTTTTAAAAACATCTATTTAGTGAAAATGACCATTAAAGGGGGATAATTAAAAATGGCAAACTATATAAAGGGATAATTTTATAGACTGAGCAATTACTTTTGTTTAGAAAATGTTCTTGAAAATGGTTGAGAAGATTAAAAACTTTTTTTGATTCAATGTGATATTAGGATAAATATTCATGTTTTAAAAACATCTATTTAGTGAAAATGACCCTTAAAGGGAGATAATTAAAAATGGCAAACTATATAAAGGGATAATTTTATAGATTGAAAAATTACTTTTGTTTAGAAAATGTTCTTGAAAATGGTTGAGACGATTAAAAACTATTTTTGATTTAATGTGATATTAGGATAGACTGGTTCAAGAGCAAATTGCATGGTTACTGTAAAGAATCAAATGAAAAAGAGATTGAAAAAGAAAATGGTATGTCGCCCATCACAGACTATTGGCTCCAACTTGAGAGCCACTGGCGCAATCTTTTCCTGATTGGCGAATTTGTTGGCGCAAAGTGAAATTGACCCAGAGGAAACCCTGACAAAGATAGTGTACCGTACTACCTCATACAGAACAATAACTTCCTCAAATCTTTTTGTGAATAAAAAACTACCTGAACTTGCTTTTCAAGATTTGTACAATTTACAATGAATTGTAGTAAATAACTCTTACCAAATGATTTACCGGTACATTGTAACTGACACAAATTTTACTTTCAGAATCGTTTTGGAAACTAAAAATGTATTGTATATATATGCAAAGTGAGATAACATGTAAAATTTATTACTTAATTTAACAATGGTCTGATTGGAAAATTACCTTATCAGTTGTCAGTTTTAATCAAATAATTTTAAGAAGATGAAAGGGGCAATCAGTTTAATTAAACATTGAACGTACAACACTTGCACTTAATGACAGTGATTTTTTTTTTTTCAAAACAACCCGTGGCTGTCTTAAGGGAAAAATAAAGCATGATTAACCCCAAAATGGTGAAACACCAAATCGTTTGATTTTCACAGTAACAGGCAAAGTATCTCAGATATCTGCTTACATGAACTGATGCCGATGTCCTTATGAAAATAGCACCTGATGAGATGTAAACATAGTTTGTGTGTCTGCTGTGGGAGTTGTAAATTTTAAGCAACATGGGGGGAATCGGGGTTGAAACATATATAAACGCCAACTTTGGAAAAATTATTCACTATGCATATTATGTAATCCAAGGGGAAAATATGACCTTCTTAAAGGGAATTCCTATAGTTTTTTATGCGCATCTTTCCGCGCAGCCGACACTTTCTATGGAAAACTGAACTGAAGTCAACATTTGTTGAAACATGTTACAGACAATCTTAAATATGAGGAATTTTGAATGAAATAACATTTTTGATAAGTTATATCAGTAATCAAATGTTGATACCAGGGGTTCCATTTGACCCGGGACCCCGGGTCCGGACCCGGGGGATTTTCAAAAGACGCTCAAAGGACCCGGCAGAATTCTTGCCTGTGCGTCCTTCGGGACCCGGGGGCATTTTCTTTTGATAATCCTTTCTCTTATCATTAATTTCCTTCAGTAAAATTATTTCCACGATAGACACGTGTATTTAAAATAAACACTCGCGGTCATGCCCTCCTGCCTTTGATCTCTGCTAAATCCCGCCCTTTCTCCTGTAGACATGCCTCGCTGATTTTTTTATCAGCAAGTTACGTCACGGCGAGTGCACATAGGTAACAAGAATCAATGAAATGTTGAAATTAATTGATAAAGCGAATCCTGTGTACTGTCAAAAAAGGCGCCAATTATTAAATTATCGTAAGCAACTGATAACCGAGCATGTGAAAAGTGCCTTGCAAGATTTTTTCATGCCAACTTTAAATTAGACCATTGTTTAGTGATCATATCGTAATTTCAACAAGAATCTTCACAAATTTTGATGAATTTCGAAAGCAAAAATAAGTTTAGAATGTCCGTTCACGGGTCTAATTACACCCGATGTCATATGCATATTTCCAAAATTCAAAAAAAACCTGACTTTCAATGCAGTTTTTTATGATAAGTAGCATCATTATTTGAGGAACTATCGCTGATTTAGCTTAGTTTGCCAAATAGACTGAGCAAAAACTACTTTCCGGTGACATTCTGAAAGTGTACCAGTATTCGGATAGTACATTTTGGATACATTTTTATAGAGTGTTATAGCACTGTTCTGTTTTTAAAAATGAAATGAAATATTGAAGAAAAACCTAATCAAAATAACATGAATTTTGATAAATATTAGTTTACAATATGAGATTATATGATCTGAAACTGACATTTTTATTATGCTCAGCCTACAGTAACATGTATGATCTTGGGTTTATTGTTTTCTTAGGTAAAGATAGATCTACGTATTACTGAATTAAAAAATATAGTCAATTATATGGACGTGTTGGGACAGGACTCCTGTATTTTGGAAAAGGACCCTTCAAATATTAGGCCCAAGGGTCCTGGGACTTGGGTTTTCGGGTCTAGTGGAACCCCTGGTTGATACTGATTTATGTTGTATTGACAAGTATCATGCTTGACAGGTATCTTGCTATTTTTGTGGTTGTGTTTTCACATCGCATTTTAGTACAAAGACAGTGTTGTTCATATAATGTAAGATAATTGACTTAGTACTGATAAGACAATATCACCTTTCAGATTATTTAGTATTCAATTATAGAAAGAATTAAGAATTTTTAAAACTTTTTTTTAACTTTTAGCAGACATACATGTAATCAATTTGGCCAGGTTCGTGCCATTTCCGTCCGAACAGGTGTTGTATTCTAGCGGTCTTAACATAAAATTTAGCCTAGTGACCCATACATTTTTAGCCATTTTTATGCTCACAATACAATTATCTATACACAAGAAGAAAAAGAAAAAATTCTATGAAAGAGTTTATTCAAAATTAAAAAAAAAATACTCTTCACTATGGGTATTTTTCATTGAAAAAAGTTCACAAAAGTAAATATGAAACAATTTTTTTTTTTCATTTGTACCCATTATTGTAAGGATAGAGTATTACAAATATGACTATGATATCAAATAAGTATATAATAAAATCTGTAAAAAGAAAAAAACGTATTGTGCTGCCTGGATGTATATTTTGGTTGGTATTTATAAAAAAGCAGAAAATTATGAAAATGTTGAAAAATCGCTGGCAGTTTCAGCAACAGTGGGTGTGTTCAAAACATTTTTTCACAAAAACAAGCCTGGTGACCTATTGTTTTTATTTATTCATTGTTTTCAGCACAAATTTTCCTATCATATACCATATGTGAATTTAAAAAAATTCTATGAAAGGAAAAAAACTATAGGAATTCTCTTTAAAGGAAAAATATAACAATTTTAGGAGAAAATGTAGCTATTTTTGGCTAGGGGAAACAGCCTGTACTCGGCTGTAAAAAAAAAACAGCAAAAGAATCACTGAATGAATCCAGCAAAATTGTTGAGTTCAGAACTTCTTTTATTACAGTTTCATTCTAATTTTGGTAGTTATCATGTGTAATTCAATAAGTTCAACAACACTGGTTGGATTTTACCAAAAATACGCACAAAATGGTAATGTTGGGCAGAGTCAACATAGGTCACTTGACTCAATGTTGTAGCAAAATATTCTTAAGGCCTTAAAAATGCCTGTGACCTAAAATTTTGGTAGGTTACCACTCCTATTAAGTGGGCATTTTTTTCTCATGTATACATGTTTTTATGGAGAACATAAAAAAGGATAATATTGCTTAGGTTGAAATATGGTATGCATTCTAGCTACGAGATCCATAAAAATATATCAACATCTCTAAAATGAAAATATTTGCTAGCTCAAAGTAAAATTAGGAAAGTGGGTGTGGTATCATTTTACACTAAAGGTACAACTCATCTTAAAAAATGACTGCCTTTTAACAATAAACAATGACTGACACGTAAAGTGATCTGAATTGTTTTAAATAAAACGTGTTTTCATAGGCTAAAACAATCTGGCAATCTTATTTTGTTCAAACGATTATATCGCGAAAACGTGTTGCAGAACAAGGCAGTTGGCAGGAACATCTTTATCTACCTGTCATATTATGAGCTACATGTATGCAAAAAAGACAAAAAATATAATGGAGAAGATGCGTTACCTGTTGCGATTTCCCATTCTTATGCAAACCGTTGCTCTTTTTATTATATCCGTTTATTTTGCCATTTACATGAACCGTTCCATTTGCTCCGCCAGCTAGAGCAACCATCTTGAAATGAGAAACATTTGAAATGAATTGACCTTTGACCGCGCATCTTCCGAGGAAATGTGTATCTAAAAATAGATTGTGCATAGCATGATCATGTCACATTCATGTGATTATGTCATTCCGTTAAAATACACGGGGTGTATCCAAGTCACGTTGGGTATTCGTTTTATATGCTCTACTTGAACTAGGATCTTTTTAAATTTTCAGAATGTAATAAAGATATTTTTCCATTACAATAGGGCAAAAATCACACTTTAAATTTTTTTGCACTTTACCAATTTTTAGTATGGAAAATTTGTTAGACCTAAAGAAAGATTGTTTGTTTCCCGTAACACATGCTCAAAAAATAGGGTAGCTAGGTAGCTCTAGGTCGGTAATTTTTTATCAAGTGCGACTTTAGGAAATTATTTTTGTGTCAAACAGGAAGGTCTAATTAATACGCGTATCAGTTGTTCCAGTGTCAAATAAGGGGTTATGCCTTTAGACAAAGAAGTATATTTTTATAGCTCTTTGCTTTAGAGCTTCGGTAAGTGGATTTCTATCATCATTGACCGCGTTTAAAACATGAAAAGTGCAGTCTTGTTACTTTTTATTAAAAAGTTAAAAAAAAATCTCCAAGGCCACAACAACATTTAGAGTTGGGCCAAAAATTTAAGGTAGGATGGGATACCGGAAAAAACACTTTTTTAGGCCTTATTAGAACATAATTTTATGCTTTCATATAAAGATATCATATCTCCAAAGTTTTATAGCAATCCATTAACAAATAAAGTCAAAAATTAAAAACAAAATGATGTCGAAAACGGATGGAATTTTCAAAAGAAAACACTTTTGGCGATAAATTCAAAACTAATCAAAATATTTTTTTTTTTTAAATTAAAAGTATCTACTGATATCATCAGCGTTCATCAGAACGATTTGTGATATCAGTGGTACTGATTCACCATGGAGAATCCTTGTTCAAGAGGATGCGAATTAATTTAAACCGTGAGTATTTTCCCCAACCCATCTTATCTATATAAAAAGTGACTGATGGAATATTCTAAGGTTTTGTTCGTTTTTATTCACGACCTTGTAATATGCTACCCGGTTTACAGACAAGTACTAAATTACAATATGGTCCGATCATATGGTCCCATACATTTGTAAGATAAAAATTTTATAGTCAGTCATCCGGTTTGATAATATTTTCGTAGGTCGTACAAACTTGAATTACTGCATATATTTTATAAGACTGAGTATGGGTATTCACATATTGATTTCTTAATACCTGTCCTATAAAAAGATTTGCACCGAGAAATATGCACTCGTTCTTTCGCGGAATGATATTGCGCTCATAAAGTCATGCAATATTTCCACTGCAGAATTCGTTTATATTTCTCAATACAAATGTAATAACCTGTAAGTCTTGCCTCGCGTTTTCAGACCGTATTAATAAAGATATGTCCGTACAGTCTGATTAAAATGAAAAGGAATACATGTAACAAAAAAAAAATGACGGGACGATATGGATTTCTATATATCCTGATATCGACTGTCACATTGTTGTTTGGGTCAACATCTCGAGTGCAACGCGGCTACACTTTTATTTGGGCCGATATCTACTACCGACAAGTAATCGATTTCTGCCGGCATAGTGACGATATCGGTTCAATGCCGAATACGTATGCTGGTTACATTCTACCAATTCAATGTCTTCTTTGTTTCATATTAACAATAGAATATTCAGACCTCATTTTCGGCACTTTAGAGCATTTCAATGATATGAAAACCATATATGGTCATTTAATATGACATATGTCTTCTTATCAAAAATAGAAAGACGAAGACTATTTCTATAACCCCCTACCACTCGTGGCGGGGGATTAATAATGAATACAATTTATAACAAAATCCCTTTGAAGCGTAAAAGGCAACAGAGCAAAATAATAGACATGGTTTGATTGACCATGAGAGGTAATTGGACAATCTTCACGCCCCCTAGCACTGGCTTTGAACTTGATTACACCGGACTTCGCAGAAAAATATAACAAGACTGAGTCAAGTACGAGGGATACTTTGTATGACCCCCAAACGATAATTTTTAATCAAGCCCTATGCGAATCACAGGGCAGTTGGCATTCGTGTATTTCTGTAATTTTTCTCATCGGCGTTTTATAGCAGCTAACAAAGAACTGACTGATGTTTTTCCGTGAGGAAGCGAAGATGGAGTGCATCTTCTCGAGGGTATGTTTGATTTGGCGTTACGGGCTGTTGAATCCAATGCACTTCGCCGAATCATAGCTACTGTTTTTAACTGTAAACAAAAAAACTTTTTTAAATGTTATTTGCATACTTACTAAGATGTCTTGAACGTCAGAATCATTAAGAAACTTTTCCACTGAGAGTGTATTGTCGTACCGGAACTTTTTGTGATACAATGACGTCTATGCAGGTCAACTGGCATCTGATATGATGATTTTTTCTTACTTCTGAAGCCAGATGATGCACTGACAGCTGCCAACCCCGGTTTCTGATTTTGTTCAGCAGACCAGTGGTCCCGCATACGGTACACGCCACAAAGGCGATGTTGTCCTGTCTTGCTTATATGGTTTTTAAGAGCAGATGAAATACCAGCCAACATGTTTACAATCCTGTTTATCATAGTTGCTTAAGTTTGAGCTCTGTGCTTCTGTGGGACCTCCGTGGCCGAGTGGTTAAGGTCGCCGACTTCAAATCACGTGCCCCTTACCGATGTGGGTTCGAGCCTTACTCAGGGCGTTGAATTCTTCATGTGAGGAAGTCATCTAGCTGGCTTACGGAAGGTCGGTGGTTCTACCCATGTACCCGCCCGTGATGAAATAATGAAAGGAGGGGCACCTGGGGTTCTCCTCCGCCATTAAAGATGGAAAGTCGCCATATGACTTATAATTGTGTCGGTGTGACGTTAAACACAACAAAACAAAACAAACAAGCTTTGTTTCTGTTGTACTTAGTGGTCAATCGAGTTAGTGTAACATTTTGGAGACATCGATAGTTTCCTGTACACGATGCATACAATACCAGCAGTCCTCCGGTTTTCCATCTCCAGATTGTTGATGCTATCAGGCGTATTTCTATAAGTGGTCTTAGGATTCTATAACAGAAAGACTGTTATCACGGGCATTGATGAATGCTGCTGCGATATAGGTTGCATTTTTTGTGGTCTTGTCATTTCAGGTGGATACTGATTTCAAGGTATTTCGCTGAGATGGCTACATTGAGGACGTGATCACATGTGTTGTATGGATCTCCTTTTTGTTTTTGTTGGGGTTAACGTCACATCGACACAATTATATGTTATATGGCGACATTTCATCTATCCTTGGTGGACAGGGCATTATTTCATCACGGGCGTGCACCTCGGTAGAACCACCTACGTTTCAAGTCAGCTGGATGACTTTTTCACATGAAGAATTCTACACCTCAGGTGGGATTTTAATTCCTTTGCATCATCTGTCACAGAAGTATAGGTCATGTTTTCGCATAGGTACGCCACTACATTCACTTTTACGAACTTTCTTAATTAAGCATAGATCCAAAGAGAGTGGCTTTCTAAACAATGCTAGAGTAGGTAAACCAAGAACACATGACTGCTAGCATAACCAGACTTAGCATTCACATAATTTTTTGTCCCTTTGGATCATGGAGTCCATTCGAAAACAAGGGCAAACTACCACCAGCAAAAGTCACATTCAAATAACGCAGCAGCTCATACATCACTCCTCAAGGGTAACGCGTAACAGTATATAGGCCGAGCACATGTACACACTAACACAAATGAAAACAATGTAGTCAGAATCATCCTGTGACCTTTCTGTCTACCAACAGACAACAAGGTTGAATATGCCAAAGACCTATGCAATGCTGCCACCAACCTACGTGCTCAGTTCAGAGACCATAAGTGAAGGCAGCGGACTAGATCACTAGTCATAACTTTGCCCTTACAATCAACCAAACTTTCACTGGACACTTAACATGACTTAGACTGCAAACTGACAATTCTCTGACACGGTTAGGAAATACATTGGACATATTTTGCTCTACTCGTACATTACTGATACAATGTAGCTATATTTGTTACCCTACCAGGCCTCAGTGGTCATGGCATTGCGGAACTAGTTAATAACCTAGTTTATGCAATGAATAAGAAATACCTTTGTTCCTTCAAACCTTTCACTCTCCGCTAACAGAAGCATTTGAAGGGCCGATAAGAAAGCTCGCCCATCAAATCTACACAACAACTAGAAAAAATACAAAATGTTCAGAAAAAAATCACACATAATCGAAATATCGCGATGCCCGTTGCGCATACAAGTACGCACACGTGCAAGACTGGGTAAGTGGAAAACAAGAAGCTCTACACATACGCAAAGCAAGCAAAGCGGGACAATATACCCCCGAAGTTCTAGATCAGGGGAGGAAGTAAAATTTAAAGATTTTTTTGTGTGGGGGGGGGGGGGGGGGGGGGGGGGGAGGGGCGCGGCGAGGAGGACCAATGCCACCTACATTATGACAGGATTGAAGCCAGTACATTGAATGGTTATTAAGTTATGCCCCGGACACGAAATACGAAGGGCAAATTTAACCTTTAAGCTCAATTTGTGACCTTGACCTATGACCTACCAACCTGGTTCATGAGCTCTGCACATCGTCAATACCTTGAACAGTTAATAACTTATGCTTCGAAGAAGAAAAAAGACGAAAAGAAGAACAGAACTAGAATGTGTCTGTAGGACACAGGGTGTGCCCCCACTGGTACATTAGTCACAAATAAGGGGGCAATAATTCAAATGTTTGCAGTCTTAATGGGGTATAGCCTCAACAAACATTTTATGAAAAGGGTTCATTATTCTAGGCCCTATACTTTTTGAGCTATGAGCATCACAAACAAAAAATCCACTATTCTGGCTATTTCAAGGGCCATAACTCTGTAATAAGAGTAAGATTCTCAAGAAGCACATCATGATAAAGACTCCTGCAAGGTTTCCTGAATTTACATCTAATACTTTTTGAGCTAGGCACATAATTAGGTGAAAAAGTGCATTTTTTTTACTATTTCAGGGGCCATAACTTTAAAAATAGGGGTGGAACCAGCCAAAAAATTAGAGGTTTGCAAGTTTATACCATGATAAAGACTTATGCAAGTTTTCAAACATTTATATTAAATACTTTTAGAGCTTGGCGCGTCACAAGGTGAAAATGTGCATTTTTGACTATTTCAGGGGCCATAACTCTAAAAATAGGGGGCATAGCCAGACGAAAAATAGGAGGTACGCAAGTTCATATCTTGATATAGACTCATGCAAGGTTTCATCAATTTATATGAAATACGTTTTTAGCTAGGGGTGTCACAAGGTGAAAATGTGCATTTTTGACTATTTCAGGGGCCATAACTCAAAAAATAGGAGGCAGACCCAAAGAAAAATAGGAGGTGCGCAAGTTCTTATCATGATTAATACACATGCAAGGTTTCATGAATCTATATCAAATACTTTTTGAGCTAGGCGCGTCACAAGGTGAAAATGTGCATTTTTGACTATTTCAGGGGCCATAACTCAAAAATAGGGGGCGGAGCCAAATGAAAAATAGGAGGTGCGCAAGTTCATATCATGATAAAGTATCATGCAAGGTTTCATCAATTTATATGAAATACTTTTTGAGCTAGGCGTGTCACAAGGTGAAAATGGCATTTTTGACTATTTCAGGGGCCATAACTCTGAAAATAGGGGGCGGACCCAAATGAAAAATAGTAGGTGCGCAAGTTCATATCATGATTAATATACATGCAAGGTTTCATGAATCTATATCAAATACTTTTTGAGCTAGGCGCGTCACAAGGTGATAATGTGTATTTTTGACTATTTCAGGGGCCATAACTCTAAAAATAGGGGGCGGAGCCAGACGAAAAATAGGAGGTGCGCAAGTTCATATCATGATAAAGACTCATGCAAGATTTCATGAATTTATATCAAATACTTTTTGAGCTAGGCGTGTCACGAACTTCGGACGGACGGATGGACGGACGGACGCACGGACGGACGGACGCACGGATACTCGGACAAGACCAAATCTATATGCCCCCACCACTCATGGGGGGCACAAAAACGCACATGCCATCTAATAATACGTCCGTTTTCCTACAACGGGTGTATAAAAATGAAATATAGTCCTGGACACCTTACAATCAACCGACCTTTCACTGGACACTTAACATGACTTAGACTGCAAACTGACAATGCTCTGACACGGTTAGGAAATACATTGGACATATTTTGCTCTACACCTACATTGCTGATACAATGTAGCTATATTTGTTAACCTACCAGGCCTCAGTGGTTATGGCATTGCGAAAGTAGTTAATAACCTAGTTTATGCAATGAATAAGACATACCTTTGTTCCTTCAAACCTTTCACTCTCCGCTAACAGAAGCATTTGAAGGGCCGATAAGAAAGCTAGCCTATCAAAAATCTACACAACAACTAGAAAAAAACAACAAAATGTTCAGAAAAAAAATCACACATAATCGAAATATCGCGATGCCCGCTGTGCATACAAGTACGCACACATGCAAGACTGGGTAAGTGGAAAACAAGAAGCTCTACACATACGCAAAGCAAGCAAAGCGGGACAATATACCCCCGAAGTTCTAGATCAGGGGAGGAAGAAAAATTTAAAGATGTTTTGTGTGTGTTGGGTGGGGGGATGGGGGGAGGAGGAGGGGCCAGGTGGTGGAAGGGGGCGGGATGGTGATTTGGATGTAATGTTGCAGTGGTTTGGGCGAAGGTGGCTTGGGGGCGGGTTGTGCGGCAGTGGTGATTTTTTGGAGGTGGTGGGGATGAGGAAAGCAGTAACGAGGATTGTTGCACTCCTCCAATCACCTTATCACCACCTTCTTGTATTGAAAGTTTGAAGCGAACACATTGAGTGGTTATCAAGGACACAAAATATGAAAGACAATTTTGAACTTGCTGTGACCTTAACCTTTGAGCTTCACATCTGATTTATGCACCAATGCCACCTACCTTTATGATAAGATTGAAGCCAAAACATTGAATGGTTATTAAGTTATGCCCCGGACACGAAATACGAAGGGCAAATTTAACCTTTAAGCTCAATTTGTGACCTTGACCTATGACCTACAAACCTGGTTCATGAGATCTGCACATCGTCAGTACCTTGAACAGTTAATAACGTATGCTTCGGACAAGAAATATGACGAAAAGAGGGACAGAAAAACGCACATGCCATCTAATAATACGTCCGTTTTTCTACAACGGGTGCATAAAAATGGAATATAGTCCAGGACCTCGACACCAAGAACAAAACTCAGGTTCTCGTCAATTTGTTCATGAAAGTATTTATCGGAGAAGACTGCGACAATCCTCCGGAGATAGCCATATCCGAGAAGATTAAGTAAAAACAACATGAACGTAAACATGGAAAGCGGACCAGACCAGGTATACCCTCGTTTCTTGAGAGAATTTGTGCTATCTAACATATTAGGCCCGCCACTGATATTCTAGGCATCATGAGAGCAAGTGCCTGACAAATTGGAAGTTCTTTTAAAAAGGAACAATAGCAAAGGGGCCAACTACAAACCCATGCCAATGACTTGCATCAACATGGTCACGGATCATATAGTCCACAACCACCTTATAAAGGACCTCGAAGATAACAACAATCTCTGCTACAAACAAAATGGCTTCAGGGTTAATCTTATGTGAGATCCACTTAATTACCGTTGTTTATGATCATCAAGCATTAACACATTGACGCCATACGTTTGATTTTAGTGAGGCCTTGGTCAAGGTGTCCCACAAGTACTCGGCAGTCAAAACTTCTCTGCTTTTGGGTGGAGGATTTGCTTAGGGATTGGATTAAAAGGCTTTTTTTCGCCGCAATGTCTTTATGTTGATATTATTTACCTGTCTTCTTGTGTATCATCTACTGTCCAACTTTTTTCCATGGTTGATTACTGTATGAGAGATATGAAAAAAGAGAGAAGCCATCGCACGGAAATAGCGAACATTCAAGCAAGAAAATACAGTTGAAAGAAAATACCATGACCTGTGTAAACAATTCAAGAATATTCAGCCAGCTGATGACAGTGAGAGCAAACAAGAAATATCTAGAACAAGCTGTAAATTAATCATATCCCTAAAAATATCCGTCGGAAGCATAGAATGGAACCAATCAAACAGAAGTATACTAGGTCTGACTGCGTGAGAGGTAATGGAACATGAATACCCGAAGTAAAAGTAAAACTTCAAAGGAACCTCCAAGAAATCGTATGTTAAAAGTGAGAAAACACAGGAGTGGCACCTCTAAAACATGAAGACTGGTTTCTTCAGAGCGGTACTTGTCCAGAGCAGAAAGCCTCAACGAAAATATATTCTCTTTTCCAAACTCTAGAGAGAGATATGCTAGATATTACTGTCGGCTGGAAGTGATTATATAACTCCCTGATAGACCGTTAGCCTCATAAAGCAGCTGGTTCGGGCACTGACCCAGCATTCATAACAATACAAGCAGCAGTCACTTAACTTGCTTCGGCCTTATTCAAGTTTTCCCAAAGATTATTTAACTCTTGAGAAGTACCCAAGAAATGGCGAGACGCCCTTGTATTCACATGTTTAGGAACACGTTGTCCATGATAGCATCATGTATCACTATGAGAGACACAGTGTTTAAGTGATAACCATCATGGATTCCGGAAACAACATTCTTGCATGCAAGACCCTGCAGTTGGTAACAACAATTTAATACATCGGCTGCTCCGAAACAAGAGGAATAAAGTCATGTTGAAGCCATACTGTTGGGATTTACTAAGGCATTCTAGAAGATGCCACATAAAAATGTTCTTCAAAAAAGCGACCACTTAATGGGACCGTCATAGGCAAGGAAACCTGGACTCTATGCTTCCTTCGCCTAAATTTCAAGGAATGTTCGCCTCAGGTACATTCGACTACATATTCACCTATGTTATGACCCTTACTGGAAAATGGACACAACATCAAAACCTTGGATATTATGTCCAACACCAAGTATTTCGACATGCCTTCAATGACTGCCACAGCAACCCCCAACCCAGAGATGTTAGAAATGATAGAAACCGCTGAAAGATCGGAGAAGACAGAGCAGCTAGGCTATTTATGCTGTTCGGCATCAAGGATATCTGAGGGGTAGTGACAGCCGTACCTTCGCCGATATATTTCCTTGCCCTTTCCCCCTGAACCGCGAGGGTTATGATCTGCGCCCCATGACTGACAGATTGAAAGACTTACTAAGCACATTTCACTGCACTGTTAATGGTATACACAGATCCTTGCCTCTACTGTATTATGACCTTCCTAAACAAGTCATGTCACAGATACGACATTTTCCTGATAAATGAATGCCTGCTCTGTCGGACCATTAAGTCTTCTAGGGACCGCTTAACATTACAAACTGACTTAGACAATCTCCAACAGTGAGCCGACGTCTGGAAGATGAAATTCAACGCTATCATGTACTACTTAATCAACACTTTCTGAGAATAAATTGATTGGTTAAAAGAAATAAATTCATTTTACCACCTTTGTACATATGCAAGTAGTGTTTTATAACGAGCAGATATCATTTATAAGGGTAATAGGTGTAGATATTGACTTTTCGTTGATACAAATCGATACAACCGGACAAGACATAACAGAATGTTGTAAGGAAATTGCTTGCATCATAAATCTTGACATTTTTTTTTTACTTTTTAAAAAGTCTATGTGGCCAGTAGAATAGATAATGTGATACCAAAGCATCGCTTTATTATATTGAATTTTTTATGTTCTACATACAACTGTTCGACAAATTTCAAAAATTTAGTAATACGAAAAAATTGCATGGGCTTTATAATTTTCGTTCAGTCTATAATGACAAAAGGTACTATACACTTCTTTAATTATCAGCACTTGGTACCTTTTGGCATTAACCCCACGCTATATAGTTAGGGGAACAAATCTGTAGTGTAATGCACCATCCAATGTGACGGGAAGGATTCATTTTTCGAAAAAGGTCAGATACCACCAATTCAAAAGTTTCACGCTTGTTACCCAGTTCACCATTTTTGTCAAAGCTTTACTTAAATAGATCCTAATGTGATAATGTAAATACATGCATAATAGTGCTGTTATATAATTCCATGATATCTGTGCCACAAGTAAACTGCCATGGATTTTAAAAAGCAGCTGTGGTATAAACAGAAGATAAAATCATATTACTTAAATGATTAAATTCCGCAAAGTTACAAAAATTACAAAATATTTTGCAAGTACTACGATTGAATGTATATTTTTTAAGTAAAATCAAAATGTTTACCAGTACAACGGCCACAAGAAATATTTACAATTCTATTAATAGCATGACTCTGTTTAGAAGGAACTGTCACATTGCACAACTGTCTTGATTACTTGAGTAATTTACACACATATAGAGTTGGTTATTCGTTTTGCAGAATAATTCGCCATCATTTTCGCCCAATTTGACCACCGCCAGCCTCTCTCTAAAGATACTGAGGTTGGGTCTGGATTTGAAATAGGTTGGTAGGGAGGTCCAAAGTCGGATGGTCCTTGAGAAGTAGGAGTAAGAAAATTAGAAAATTAGGGACTTGATGATTAAGTAATTTCGGTTTCTAGTTGGGGTAAGATAAGATTGGGCAACCGCAAATGTCTGGGCCCTTATTTTATAAAACATTACTAATGAGTTGAATGACATTCTGTATTGGAGTGTATTTAATTCTAGTGTTTAACATTTGGGTGACGCTACTGGTGTAACTGTAGTCGTACATGACGTACCTGGCAGCTGGCCTTTGATCATTTTCAACTTTACTTGTAAGAGATTTTGCCATGGATGCCTGACGCTTGAACAGCACTCCGATTGTGGACGAACATAAGTGTTGTAGGCAGCAATTTTGACATTTTTATTGTCAGTTTTGACATTTCGTTTTATGACTTGGTTTGGAAGTAATATTGTCAATGTGTTTAGACCGGTTTAAATCTTTGGAGATGGTTATGCCATAGTCCTTAGCTGCTTCATATGTTTTAGCTCTATGTTATGAAGTGTGTAGGGGTAAACTTCATGATTTTTCTTTCTAAAGATTCTAAGGATTTCACATTTGTCAGGACTGAACTCCATGGACCATGTGTTCTCCCAGGTTTCTAAGCTAGAGAGATCCTGTTGGAGAGATATACTACATGTATCGGAAATGCAGCTGTTTATTTGAATCTTCTACGAAATTGGTATTACATCCGTTTCTGTTAGGGTGTAAATGTGCTCGGCTTGTTTTTTTTTTCTGTTCTAATATTGGGCAGTTGTAAACACAAGCAAAAGAAGTGATTTTTGTTTTCAAAATTTAAACATTTTCCTGCATTTTCAGCATTTGATTGTATATTTTTAAAATATTTGTTACATTTTACATGTATAATATTATATTTTATTGAAAGAATGTTCATCAAACACCTTTCTAACAATGCAAACAGTGGGTCGTATCATTTTCTATGCTCATATAAAGTAAAATCATTAAAATACAGTTTCAGTATTCATATGTTTTATTTTTGTTTTGACTAAAGTAAGATAATTCAGGGGTGGATTTTTTTCGATTTATGAAAGCCGTAGAGACATCATAATGAGATACAATTGGTGACCTTTAAAGGTCAGAGACCACCAATTCAAAAATGTACATTGAATGAGGTAAGCCTTACCCGTATCTGCATTACGAAGACATTTAAAATCCAAAAAGTCATAATATCCTTGTCAGACATACTTGCTTTAATAAATTAAACATTAATATTCATGTAGAAACCTAAAATGGGCTGAATTTAATTCATAATTTTAAATAAGAGACTTAAATCGATGTGACAGGTGGGAGGAGATATCTACCCTGACACCGGTTTCAATAAATAACCGACTGTCGATTTCACTAAATTGCAGAAACAAAACACAAAATTGTCTGTGAGGCAAGTTTATGCTTTAATGTCAAGATAAATTCATTTTCTGGGATGTAATCTTTACAAAAATTTTGTACATGTCAGGATACGAGTTATATGACCCAGGGAAGTGCCTACGCCTTTAGTATCTTGAACAATTGCTAAGGTGACTATGTCTTAGACTTGCTGACAAACGAAATAGAATGTCCTTTGTTAAAACCAAATATATCATATATAGAATTTTCTTCTGGCTACCTTGCCTAAATGATTCCTGTACCAATGATTTGTGAATGATTTCTATTATGAGCTAAATAATTTCAGGGATCAGGGAAATCATTAAATATTTCAAACTAACAATCTTCAATTAATAATGATTAGCTTAAACTCCTACAGGCTGGAGACTGTATAATTGACTAGTCTTTTTATTGAAGTTCCCGTCAGACAATGTTTTGAATCAACAATACACGAGTCCTATCGTATAGATACACGGCATCTGTCCTCTTAATTGAAGTTGCAGGAATATTTTAACAAATTCGCATTCTTTACAAATTCTGAAAATTGGAAAAAAAAAGATTTATTTCGCTTCGAACAAATTCATTTTAGATTAAAAACACATTTAGATCTAACCTAGATCCTGATTAAAGATATTTTGAAATCGTCGCCAGTTAGGTTAGTTTATAATAATATGTTTTAAAGATAATTAAATTAGCGGTAACCATAGATGACAATTTAATTTTTCATCAGAAATTGGTTTAATTGTCGTCTGCTGAATATAGAGTTGAAGAAAATTGCGTTGGCTTTTTAAAATGTTCCAAAAAAAGTAACCTGCCAGATCAATCTGATTGATAGCTAGATAAGTAAGATTAGCTTCCGGTTATAATCGGTTTAACTGTCGTCTGCATCCTACCGCCTTAGGCAATGTTATCGGCATAGCTGACACGTGTTTGCAATACACGAGGTAATAAACAGTCCGCTCTATCGATTTTCTGCACTAGCAAACCGCGGTTACTGTCTCACTTGGCTTAATTATATATGTGGCTATTAAATAAAATAATCGCCAGTTCCTGTCGCCAAAATGAAAAATAATTCGCCATTTAAATAAAATAATCGCAAATGGCGATAATGGCGACTGACAACGTGAGGCCTGGGTATATCCCCGATGCCTTGGCTGTACTTCGCCAATAACGCTGAACCGTCTATAAGCTGGAACTGTCCTACTCTCAGTAGATTACCAAACTCTGGGTCTCTGTCTCAGCTTTCCGATGCTCAGCCTGTATTTGTTATCGTCTATAGCATTCAACTACCATAAAGGTAAAACTCCTATGCGCTGGCCCTATAGCTCGAAACCTTGTTGAAATTCGGCAACTCTTCTTTAGTCTATGAACTTCGAACGTCTTCTTTTTTAATAATTTATCCGCCCTGACATGGTAGTTGCAATAACCTCCTTCTCAAGGTACTGGGATAAGTTATTAGTTGAATCCTCGATGTGTCTTCTTCAATCGCTGGATACCGAATGCCCTCTCTGTCTATCTATCTACCTATTTTAAGTTTAACAAGGGTCCATCCGCCCTTTCAGGCACAGTATAGCTTTCGCTATGTAGAGTATAGACCTCCAGCATGTCACCAAGCATGCCGGTAAAGATGCTATTTGAATCCAAAGTGGTGAGAATTTATATCTACGCAGTTTCCGTAGAGTATATGCCAAAGATAAGTAATTTTGATGCCGAAAGTGGGTCACTGTCGCGGCCAATGAGACCTAAATGACAGCTCCCCCATGGTAGCCAATAGACAATATGAGAAGGTGTGGAAAGGGTCGCCCTTAAAAGGGCGTTTGAGGCCTCTGGTGCAAGGTGTCTCCCGTGGTGTTGATGCCCCTCCCCACTCGCCCCTTACGTTGAGCGTGAAGTTTGAATGGCTCGGGGTCTTCTCTGCATGTCGTCAAAGTACTGGCAGGTCTTCTTTCTGGTCTACACATTTGTGCCATTCAGAAGTGTCCCGCGAAGATCTGCCGCAGTGTTCTGTTGTTGTCTTGCCATCTATCGCCATGCAGGAGTTCCATCATTACCACCCGAGTTGAATGGAGCCGGGTGGCCGAAGCCTTTTGTGAATAAAACAACCGAAGTTGAGTAGGTTGGCTCCCCCGGGTAGAGTCGTTTGAAGTCTGCATGGCCCATCCTCGTCGTCCCAACCTTTGCAGGGCCACTCCCTCCGGATTAGTCAGGACACCGACAGCTGTCTTGGCTCCACTTCTGTCGATGTCCTGTGCCTTCTCTGCGACGTGCACGCTCCGAAGGAAAGGAGAAGGAATGCCCTCTCTGTCATCCATCTACCTATTTATACCTCAGCAGACGTGCTATTTTTAGAACTTGTTTCTGATTGGTCCAAATTTAAACTAAGCGTTTTACAACGAGTACTTGCTCTATCAAATATCTGGTTCCCTTTAACTTTTGTATATGACATAATGTGTTATGCTGGGATCCAGCTATCCACACAATGAACCCAAATCAGCCACAAATGACACAAATTCTATTATTTACAGCAATTCAACAATAATTATAGCAATAAAAACATGAAAAGGGAGTCAATCACTATCTGTGCTTATATCTAACGTTATCAATATATCAGATATATCTGACAGTACATATACCAGAAAACTTCCCAACGAATTCCAATTGGGGATTTCCTAACAGAAATATGCGTAATAAATTTGGACGTGACGGAGACAGCGACAGTCAAAAGTTATCATGCTGTCCCGAAACGTATTTGGACTAGTGTCACACTATTTCAGAAATCAAACTAGATTTTTGACTGCACATGCCCCGGGCGATGCTACAAACAACAAATCTTCCTAGTTTCATTGAAATATTAGTATTATAAAGCTATGAATGGCTACCGCTATACTGGTACTGATGATAAACTCTTACAGAAAATGAGTTTTTTACCTGTAACTTTTTTATTTCTGCGAATTTTTATCAATGGTTGGTATAAAAATAAAGCTTAACATTTACTGAAAAAAATGACATAATTTAAATTTATATTTAGTAAGCAAACTCACACGAAGTGAGGCCCTGAAAGGGGTGTGTAAAATGGGGACTGTACGAACGCTGACTGATGATAAATTCGACCACTTTGTCATTTACAAAATTTTATCTATAGTATTTTATTGAAACTTTCCCAAAAATGCTGCAACAGTCATTCCGGATCAAGTAATGAAAAGTGACCAAATGTCAGGCCTTCATGTGTTGACAGTGATTTTTGATTGAAGTAAGATAATTCAGGGGTGGATTTATTTTCGATTCATGGAAAGCCGTAGAGACATCATAATGAGATACAATTGGTGACCTTTAAAGGTCAGTGACCACCAATTAAAAAAAAGTACATGGAATGAGGTAAGTGTATACCTGGGAATAAGATGGCGTCTGTGCGTTCTGATTGGCCAGTCATGTAAACAAACCCAAGAAGTGATTATGTTTTCAAAATGGAATATTTTTACTGCATTTACAGTATTTCATTATACATTTTGACAAAATTTGCTACATTTTATGTGAAAAAAAAGTTTCATCAAACGAATTTCCCCCGCCATGTTATCTGTTATATCCGTGTCTTCACCGCCTTTATAGATGAACCACTTTTCGTGTCTGTATCGTCCCACAACCACAAATTAACATATACAACAAAATTTATCCAACTGTCTATGATGGCTAGGCTGATGCAGTTTTGTACCTATTATCATGATTAAGGCTTTCTGTAAGTTTAATAACAGTTTTTAAATGTCTAACGTGCATTATGAAGATTGAACAGCAGACGTCTGCGTTGGAATTCTAGATCTGAGAGCTTTTCATGGTGGTTTTTATACTTCCACGTTCTACATATGTGTGTACAGTCTATAATAATGTTAATTTTGTCCTGATGGGTAGATTCTTCCCAGTTATAATAGTCAAGCTGCAACAGTTCATACTTTATCTCACTAATGATTGGTATACGCGCCGCAGATAGGACACAACAGTGGAGAATGAAATGTTCGAGTGTCTCTGAGGTACCTAAGCACAGGCGACAAACGTCATATATTTTGTTTTGATTAAAAGCTGCACGGTTTGTTTGTAAGATATAGACTCCACACATTATTTTCAGTTTTACCGGAATTCTGTTTGCATCGTATGCAGACTTCGTTCGTATTTGTACTAGAGAATGTGATTTATTTGGCACTATTTCTCTACAGTTCATATGTTTCAAAGGTTTTGTTGATTTTGCTACTTCTTGAATTTCATGTGTCCAAACTTTATTTACTTTAGTATTAACAGTTCTTTCCCATGTTGATTTCTTAACAGGATTGTTCAATAACTTTTCTGGGTTTCCAAGATCGTATTTCCAAAATATTTTCTGTACCTCAATGAACCAGCTCGCACTCTTGACTGATTTAACGCTGAGCTGACGCCTGGCTAAACGCTTTTCAATCGACTCCTCGCTTTGTCTACATACGCCATTAAACAAAATTAATGCCTTTTTGTGGATTTGCGCTTCTACAGGGAGGTAGCCGCTCAAGATGTAAACTGCTGCATCTGATGTGTTTGTTGGTAGGGTGAGAAGTTGTCTTCAGCCATACTAATTAAAATTTCAGTGTCAGTAGCAATAGTCTCTTTTGAAATACTTCAAGTTTTTCAGTAAGACCTTTTCCAGGTAATACGATTTCAAGACCATATAATAATATCGGCGTGACGTACACTTTAAGTATGTGTAGAGCAGATTGAATATCTAGTACACTTGTTACGTGAAGTCCTGCAGACATAAAACTATATACCGTCTTTCTCGCTTTCTGAATATTATGAGACATATTTTCTTCAGCAGTACCTTTGACTGTTGTTGACCTTTTAATACCAAGATGGTTGCTGGTCTCTACATTAAATATTGGGTTTCCGTAAATACTACAATTATTTGGAGAATTATCTTTTATCCTACTTTTATTTGGAACTACCTTCGGGGGGGGGGGGGGGGGGGGGAGGTGTTGTAAGACATATCTTTCGCTGTTTGAAAAATCTTCAGCCATACTAATTAAAATTTCAGTGTCAGTAGCAATTTAGAGTTCAGCGTGATATCATCAGCGCAAGCACTAGAATTACATCTTATCTCTCCGATGGTACAGCCATAACCGGTCTCCCCAAGACGTCTTAATAACAGATTCACACAAAGTTTGTAGAGGTCAGTACTTAGCACCCCTCCTTGGCGGACCCCCTGCTGTATATAGAATGGCTGGGATACGCTATTAATGAAATAAATAATGGCGCATCCAAATCGCGTGGTTTCCCTTGTTGTGCCCACAATTTATACATGACAACGATGTAAACATGGGGTAATCTCATTCACACGAAAATTAGCGGGGAAATATTACTGAAATAAATTATCACTACTGGTTGGGAACCATTTTCCGGACACATTTTCATATTTCGGCTCCATTATTCCCCCAAAAAAATATTTGACATAAATGAAGCCCACACTGCACAAACTTAGCTACTTCCACATCTGATGTTGTAATCAGCATCGCGTTGTGACGTAAAATATGGGTTCCATGGGTCCTCAAATGGGGTTACTAAAATAAGTTATTTTTCCCGTCAGGTAAACCAGTATCCGGACAAATATTATGACGGTGTTTTGTTATTAATTTGATATCAAAATAAGTAATTAAACTATTTCTACACATGTCTTTATCATTCATCTCTTCAAAATTGCACATAAAGCATAACCTGACGTTCAGTAGCAGCTACGAAAGCAAACCAAGGTTGACTATAAAAAAACTCGAATTTCGTCTTATACACATTTTTGATAATTCCCATAGATATAGAATAAAATGAGTGCAAAAATCGACAGCCCTGCATCTTACGTAACTTTTAGCGTGAAATTAAAAGTAGAACATGTTATAAGCAGACAATCATTATGTAATTTGATTATTTCTTCCCCACTTGATATCTTGGCATGTGTATACTATTGCGCATGCGCAATGCTATCTTCATGTCCCGTTAAGACAGAAAGTTGTTTTGTAAACTCAGGTTAGTTATCATCAAAAACCCAAACATTATACAGCCTTATAAAATAGTGGTTTGTTGTAGACATGAAGAACAAACATCTAAATGATGTAGATGAAACAATTACATGAATAACAACGAAATAAAGCGGATATTACATGTGTCCGGAGACTGGTCATGTCCGGAAAATGCGTCCCAACCAGTATTCATGTATGTATGTATGTATGTACGTATACTGTTTGACGCCCCTTTCGGGTATAACAAGCAGGTGCGCGTCTGTGCCAGAATAAAAGTTAAAAGAATGACAGTAAGATGTCAAAAGGAATTAAGATAGTGCAAGATAAAACTGTATTAAGAAGAGAAAAATCAAGATAAAAACCGGGTGTAGTCACTTAATAATAGTGGGATCCATGTGTTAACAGCATGTCTGAAATGTTCAGGATCAGGCTGATTAACGATCAGGGGTGGCAGTTGATTCCATAGGGTAACGGTGTATGGAAAGAAAGAGAACTTAAAAACATTAATGTTTGTATGGATCTGCCTAAGGGAGTGGTCGTGCATACGACGTGTTCGTCTCAATGGCTGTACTAGAAACGGAGGGATTGGAATAGCTACGTAACCATAAACGATTTTGTAAAACATGAAAAGTCTAGCAATTGTCCGCCTGTCCTCGAGTGTCTGCCAACTGAGATCATTTAACATGTTTGTTATACTATCATAATATGAATATTGACCCTTTACCCACCTGGCAGGTCTTCTTTGCACCATTTCTATTTTATGTATGTTTCTTTGTGTGTGTGGTGACCATACCGTAAGGCATACTCTAGTTGTGGTCTAACTAGAGTCTTGTAGGAGGTTTCTTTAATATTTTGGTTTTTGACCGGGAGATTTCTGCGTAGGAAACCCAGTGATTTGTTTGCATTGTTTGTGATTCTATCTACATGTGTGTTCCAGGATAGATCATTTGCTATATCTACCCCTAGATACTTTGCACTTGAGACCAGTTCCAGGATTTGACCGTGTAAAATGTAGTTATGTGTAAATTTCTTTCTGTTTTTTGTTATGTTCATGACCTGACATTTGCTGGAATTGAACTCCATCTCCCAGACATGCTCCCAAGTTTCTAGTTTCTGGAGGTCATGCTGTAGTGTGACGCAGTCTTGTTCTTTAGAGATTGTGAGGTAAACTGCGGTGTCATCTGCAAATAACCTGACTTGTGATTGTAAGGACTGAGGTAGATCATTTATGTATAATAGGAATAAGAGAGGGCCAAGAACTAAGCCTTGAGGGACACCTGATGTGACAGATACTTCGTCGGATTTCATTCGTCCACGAGTACATACTGCATTGGTCGAGAGGGCTAAGACGATTTCCTACGGAGGTGAAGGCCCCTGGTTCGAATCCTGGCTACTCTCATTGCGGTGTGTCCTTGGGCAAGGCACTTTATCACGATTGCCTCAGTCGACCCAGCTGTAAATGGGTACCAGCAAATTGCTGGGGGTAAGGTATTATTGGTTTTAACTGCTCTTAATATAGGGTCGCAGAAAAGCTCTACAGAGCTTATGTTAATTGTTTCACCAAGCGACGGTAAATAAAACTTACCTTACCTTAGGACCTTATCCATGTGATAACCTGTTTGTTAACGCCGCACTCTTGTAGTTTATATAGTAACTTTAGGTGACTGACCTTGTCCAATGTTTTACTGAAATCAAGTAAAATGAGATTTGTTTGTTTACCTTGACTTAAATTTTGTGCTAGGTCATCAATTAGTTGTATTAATTGTGTTTCACATGACCTTTTTCCTCTGAATCCATGTTGCAGATCATACAAGATGTCATTCTTGTTAAAGAACTCCACCATGAAATTGCTCTGTACTTGCCCATATATACAGGTTATCTCTCGAATCTGGCCTAGTACCCAGTGATTGGAAAAAAGCCACTGTAGCCCCCGTATTTAAAAAAGGTCTCAAGTCTAAACCTAGTAACTATCTCCCAATTTCCCTAACTTGCATTGCTTCTAAACTCCTTGAACACATTGTTGTTTCCAATCTTATGACTTATTTTGACAAGCATAAGCTACTTAGCCAGTTCCAGCACGGCTTTAGATCAGGTCACAGTTGTGAGACTCAGCTCATTAATTTCACTCAGGAACTTTACAATAACACTGAACAGGGTCAACAAACAGATGTTATTGTCATGGACTTCTCCAAGGCGTTTGACAAGGTTGATCACATTAGACTAATATATAAACTACAAAACCTTGGTGTCAACCCATAAATTACCAATTGGGTCAAATCTTTCCTGTCCAACCGATCCCAGAAAGTCGCTGTTGATGGTCATTTTTCCAGTGAACTTCCTGTACTGTCTGGAGTTCCCCAGGGGTCTGTTCTTGGGCCATGTCTCTTCCTGGTATATATCAATGACTTACCAGACTCGGTCAAATGTAACGCAAGAATGTTTGCAGATGACACCATAATATACCTTACCATCAACTCCATTTCAGATAGTGTATCTCTGCAACAAGACCTCATTAACTTAGAAACCTGGGAGAAGACACATGGTCCATGGAGTTCAACCCGGACAAGTGTGAAGTCCTTAGAATCTTTAGAAAGAAAAATCCTGTGGTCTACCCCTACAAACTTCACAACATAGAGTTAAAAACTTGTGAGGCAGCTAAATACCTAGGCATAACCATTTCCAAAGATCTAAACTGGTCCAAACACATTGACAATATCACTTCCAAAGCAACTTTCACTCTTCGCTTCATACAACGGAATGTGAAAACTGACAATAAAAAGGTCAAAATTGCTGCCTATAACACCTAAGTCCGCCCTCAACTTGAGTACTGTTCAAGCAGTTACACCAGTAGTGTTACACAAATGCTGAAAACTTTAGAATGGAATACACTCCAATATAGAAGGTTACACAACTCATTAGTAATGTTTTATAAAATAAGGACCCAGACAGTTGCAGTCGACCAATCTCATCTTATTCCAACTAGAAACCTAAATTACTTAATACCCATGTCTCACACTCAGTACTTTTCTAACTCCTACTTCCCAAGGACCATCCGTCTCTGGAACTCCCTACCAACTTATGTTAAATCTAGCCCCAGTCTCAGTATCTATAGAGAGAGGCTGGCGGTGGTCAGTATGTAATTCTATTGCCTCTGTCCCATTTTAACTGTAGCATACTGTCTTTTTTATCTTTTATTATTTTAACATTGTAACATATCATTTCTTTAACAACTGTTTCTCTGACAGCGCCGCCCAGTGATAGTCGGAAATCGACGGTTGATTGAAAGATGTAGATGTAGAAAGTGGATTGAGAAATTTGATGCTATGATGTGTTCCAGTGATTCATACGTTTCATACGGTTTTTTTTTCGCCCGATACTTTGGTGGAACTAAGACAGTTCTTGTAAAAAATGTGATTGGATACATGTTTTCGGTTTATGGAAGGCCGTACACGCCATAATGTTATAATGGAAGTCTATGGGAAAACAATTTGTGTTCTTTAACCCGAACCATCCCGAACCAAACCTAAAGGCTGATCACTACCAAATAGAATGTAAGCCTCCGCAGGTCTAGTCACAAGTAGTCCAAATATAAATAGTACTAATCTTTTTTCCTTTCCTAGTGCATTTTCTCGGCAGCAACGTGCTTACTTTTACCCTACCGCGTTTCAGTATGTATCACTTTGCATTCTAATGAAATCGGCATGTTCCTATCGCATGCTAGATAAAAATGGCGGCGTAAGAATTTAATGTCACGAAAAGAGAAATTGAAAGAAGCGAAAAGTAGTAAATTCAGCGGGTTGTATTTAACGAACTGTAGTTTTCTTATATAAAAGTTAACACCCCCTTTTCTTTTTGTTTTTCTAAAGTAACGATCTAGTTCTTTATGGGAATATAAGTGTCTGAAAATCTGATATGCTAGAAAATGTCGAAACACCGTTATGAAGTGAGTGGATTTTATATGAAATAAAGAACAGCTGGATTTAGTGGTGTTCAGCCTAAACGGAAGTCAAGCTACACATCCGTTGCACATGCGCACATTGGTGATTAGTAATCCACCGGCCAATTTCGACAACGTAAAGATTGTTACAGAGAAAGCAATATAACTTAAGTATTCCAAAGACTTAAGCTTATGTACATACTTCTTTGAAAGTACAATTTAACCCTGCATCGATACACTTAAGACCGAGTCATGTCAGAAAATTTTGGAGTTGAAGAGTTCGAAAAAGTTGATGCTGTCGTGGATCAGGATGAAAACGTAACATCAACTTCTTTGACAGGAGAGGAGGCAGAGGAGGATAGGTATACAGGTAGTGCTGCACCGAATGATGTAGATTTATTAGGTGACTTTTTGGCCTCTGCTCCTGCACCGTCTTCAAATGAGCCAGGTGCCTCTGAGAACCTTGGTTCTTTTGGTTCTAATGTATACACAGCTCCAGAACCAATGAGTGAATTTACACCAACACAGGAAACAGTTATCACAGAACCAGTTTCTGAAAGTAAAGCAACTGTTCAAGCAGAAGGTAATGTCGTGAATGTTTCAATGTTGTTTCTTCAGTATTTCTAACTGGTATAAAGCACTGTCTGAAATTTTGTGAAAATATTGCATGTTCGGTTATGACGTCACTTCATGCATCATGGGTTCATGACCAACAAGAGTGCATTTCAAACGCCATTTCAATTTGGAAAAGAGTTTTTTCAAACTAGATCATGGTTGAATTGTTTCTCTTTGCTTATAGGATGACTATTTTATGATCTAATTTATAGTAGTCATCCCACAAGCCTTATAGTATTGCATAGAAGACATTAATCCCGAAAATCAAATCCTGGTCAGACCTTCTTGTTTAAGAATTAGACATTAATATTCAGGCTCATCTTGACGGTAGCCGGTAGTCCCAGGTCTCATTTTTGACGGACTACCGAAAATTATCCAATGGTTACTCGGGCTACTAATTTTAAAAGTAATAATAAACGAGAAAATTTCACCGATATGATGATGTTTCCTTTTACAATACAACGATATTTTCGTCGCATACAGGGAGCCTGCCATTATTTTCCCAAATTTAATCCAATTTCACAATAATTTCAAAAAGAACCATAACGAATGTCACCTAAATACTAGCTTCGTATATTATGATGTATTGTGAAATATAGTTTGCAATATATAAAGTAACTTTAACAAATTCAGAATTACATCCTAAAAATTATGGTTACTGAATACCCGGTAAAGAATAAAACGTCTGCCAGTAATTTTCATCCTCGAGCACGTATAGCCGTTACAATAGTTTATCACATACACAAAAAAGCGAGATTCATTTTTTATAATCGTTCAATTTCAGCCCTTTAGAAATAATACAGTTTGAATCTATAAGCTATATAAGAGTCGACAGAAGTAGGAAAATCTATAAAACGACGAAGATTTATACAATTATGTAATAATTCAAACACGCATTCTTATTATTGCTTTTTCGTAAAGTAAATTCAATAAATTGATAAATTCCCAATTTGACGAAAATACTAAAAAAAAATAAAAAATCTGTATATAGGGCCATTATTTAAAACATGAGAAAAGATATTTGGCAACGATTTTCTCAAGGGTGAATATGTTAGGTCGGAAGTAAAAACTGTGTTATTATATGCAGATATTCGCTGTGGTTTTTAATGTTAATGTAGAACTGGTACAATGACTGTCTTTGACATCGACACATATTCAGAATCTTTCAAACAATAGTAAATCCTTGAGGCAATAGCAACAGAGTGGATATCCATTGATTTGAAAAATCATTTGACCCATTTATACTGGATATGCGTCATTCGCTTTTAAAAATAGAGACTTTTGATTTTTCTCAGCAATTTAAAAAATGCCGACGATCAGACTGATGTGTCACTGGCGCGAAAACAGCCCATGTCCGGGCGCCCTTTGATCCATTAGATCCTGGTTTTTTTAGCCTTTGAGGGTTTTTTGATATGAACAAGGTCGTTTATCGATAATTGCTTGAAGATGCAAACAGGGTTGATTGTTATTGTGTACAATCGGGATTATAATAGGGACTTTTCTATCAAAAAAAAAAAAACTAAACCAAATACAGACCTACCGAACATTTTTTGCATTGGAAACTTAAAATTTTTTTGGGCATCTACCAAAGGCGACCCTTTTGCGTTTTGCAGCTACAATAAAAGCCTGCAAAAATTAACTATAGAAAGGTATGAAGTTTGACCCAACCTGATTATAATACTGATAGGTCCTACTTAATTACTCCCATAATTTCTGTTGCTATTAAATTAAATTTAAAATTATATCCACAGTTGTTACCCCCTTGTAGTAAATTGGCCAATAAATAATAAGTTAATCAAGCATAAACTAAAATACACATATTTAAAAAAACAAAAAATTCGGAAATTAATGTTACTAATGGTTTTCTTAACTTCTTCCTGAAAGACAAAAAAAAAAATTAAGGGAAACTGAAATAATGAAACGGGCAACCGAACCTGGCCTACGATTTCACAAGGGAAATTGACAGAAAAAATGTTAAGATCCCTGATATTAGTAGAAACTTAAAAATTTAATATATTCATAATTTTAAATAAAACTTAAATGATCGACTTGGGAAACTTCTAGTATATAAATTGTAATACCGTGCGCATAAAGCAGACAAAAAACATCTAATTCTGTCAAATTTCTTCCAACGTCTATAATGATATGCCACAAAAATCAATTATTTTCTCAACATACAAACACAAACTTCCTTTTTTGAAAATTAGATTTTAAAATTTAATAGGCGTAAACTGCAGATGATAAATAAGAGACTCTTGATTTGATTTTAATTTGGAATTAAAACATCACAACCCACACCGCAGTTAGTCGCTACGAATTGCGAGTCCTGCTTTCACCTCCAAGGTAAATTTTCATAATCGATTGCCTCCGGATGTGACGTCACACCGAATGTCAATTGCATGTTGCCCGCTTTTGAATTCATTTACTTATCATGAACATCAGGGGTTCTAAATGACCAATCAGAGAGCTGCATTTTCAAGTACTGCCAGTTTCCATTTGGAAAATGAAGTATTTTTACAATGAACCTTTAGATCTAGTGGACTTCAGAAATAAATGTCCCACAAGCCTTACTCATTTGGCTTATCAGGATGACTTATTTTATGATCTGATATTTTATAGTTGTCATCCCACTAAGCCTTACCAGTATCTGCATTACGAAGACATTAAAAATGCAGAAAAGTCATAATATCCTGGTCAGACTTACTTGCTTTAATGAATTAAACATTAATATTCAGGCCTCGATCTTGACGGTAGCCCGGTAGCCCGAGGCTACCATTTTCGACGGGCTACCGAATTCCCAAGCTTTGGGGTAAGTCCGTCGGGCTACTAAGTTTTCAAACATGTTAATAATAAAAGCGTGAAATTTCACCGATTTATCTGATGTTTCCTTTTAAATGACAACGATATTTTCGGTCCGCATAACCCGGTCGGCCATTTTTCGAAATTTAAAACCCTAATTTTCACAATAATTACAAAAAGAACTCATGAATCTGAAAAAGTACATCCTAAATACTAGCTTTCGTATATTTATGCATGTATGAGACTTCAGATTTGCAATATATAAAGTACTTTACAAAAATTTAGAAATTACTCTCTAAAAATTACCTGGATGACTGGGAAATTTTCCCGCGAATCGTAAAATATCAAAACGTCATGCCAGTAATTTCCATTCCCGGCACGTGCGACTATCGTATAGCGTACTTAAATGTTTACGACACATACACAAAAAACGCTTGTAGTGCATTCATTTTTAGTAAATCGCTTCAAATTTTCAGCACCGCTTTAGAAATAAACGTTGAATTCTATAAACGATTTTAATAAGATGTCGACAGAAATGTAGGCAAAATTCTATAAAAACGATCGAAGTTTCATACAATTATTGTAAAATTCAAACAGCGCGATCTTAATTATTTATTTATTTCTAAAGTAAATAAATAATACATCTATGGTCATTTAAAATAGACTTTTGACAAAAAGTACAAAAAAAAAGAATTAAAAAAATCTTTAAATAAGAAAAAGCGGCAGCAATTTAAATACATCGAGTAAAACGTTTTTTGGGAAACAGATTCTGCAAGTGCGGGGTGAAAAGGTTACGGGACCCCCGTGAACGTAAATAAAAACAATGAATGTTTTATAATAAAACAGTAGATGTCCTGTGGTGTTTTAATAAGTTTAATAAGTAAATGAATCTTGGTACATGTCTTTTTGACTCGACCTATGTCAGATATTCTTTTCAAACAAAAATGTAAATTCCTTGAGGCAAAAAGGTCACAGGGTAGGATATCTACTATTACGTTTGACACATTTACCTGTCCAGTTATACGGGATATTGCGCATTCGCTTTAAAAAAAAATAAAGAAGATACTTTTGATTTTTTCTCAGCAAATTTTAAAAAAACCCAGGCCGTACGATCAACAGTGATGGTCACATGGCGCGAAAAAAGATCGTAATGCCATGACAATCTCGGGCAACTAACCCCTTTGATCTCCACTTAGAGCCTTTTACCGACACATTCTTTTTGCTCTTGAGGGGGTTTTAATTGATGAAAACAAGGCCAATTACTTGTTTATCAACAGAATAATTACCGAACTTGTTAATGTTTTTTTTTCGCTTTAAACACGGGTGGGGTTTATGATGATTATTGTGTCCACGTCGCCCCGGACTGTGATAATAGGCTACATTTACTTGATCATAAGCAAAAAAAAAAACCCAAAAACCCAAAAACCGACCTACCGACCCTACTTTTTTTTGCCATGCCACCAGAAACACAACATTTTTTTTGGGGGGGGGGGGCGGGGATGGGGGCTAACCAGGCTGATCCATTATTGCAGTTAAATTTGAACAGCTACACTATATTTTAAGGGCCCTGGCTAAAAAATTAACTTTTAGAAGGGTAGTGCAAATTTGAACCCCACACCTGGCATATAACTAGATACTGGTATAGGTCCTACTTTTTTCTACAGTTTTCTCCCATAATTTCTGTCTGCTAGTTACTTGAATATTGTAACATGGTTATCCACTTACGTTGGCTTAGCCTGCCCATGGATAGTGTGGGTAGGTTTGTTGCCTACCATTTAAATAACTGAATGTTGAATCAAGCATAAACTAAAATACATCATATTTATAAACAAAATGATTTCGGGCAATTAAAAATGTTTTCTGGCAAATGGTTTTCTTAACTTACTTGCCTGAAAGGACAAATGCTGAAAAAAAATTAAGGTGAAGACTGTAATATATTTTTTTCTTTTCCAAAACGGGACTACCAGAAGCCTGGTCGGGCTACTTGATTTCACAAGTTGGTAGCCCTGCTGGCTACCAGCAAAAGTAGGTTAAGATCGAGGCCTGATATTCATGTAGAAACTTAAAATGGGTTGAATTTAATTCATAATTTTAAATAAGAGACTTAAATCGATGCGACTGGTGGGAGGAGATACCTACCCTGAGGTATCAGTAAACCGGTTTCAGTAAATAACCGACTGTCGATTTCATTAAATTGCAGAAACAAAACAAAATATGCATTCATAAAATGTCTGTGAGGCAAGTTTATGCTTCCTATACGTCCTATTATTTGGACTAGTGTCACACTATTTCAGAAATCAAATTAGATTTTTGACTGCATATGCCCCGGGCGATGCTACAAACAACAAAACTTCCTAGTTTCATTGAAATATTAGTATTATAAAGTTATGAATGGCTACCGCTATACTGGTTCTGATGATAAACTCGGACAGAAACATTTGCTGAAAATTTGACATAATTTAAATTTATATTTAGTAAGCAAACTCACACGAAGTGAGGCCCTGAAAGGGGTATGAAAAATGGGGACTGTATAAACGTTTACTGATGATAAATTCGACCACTTTGTCATTTACAAAATTTTCTCCATAGTATTTTATTGAAACTTTCCCAAAAATGCTGCAACAGTCATTCCGGATCAAGTAATGAAAAGTGACCAAATGTCAGGCCTTCATGTGTTGACAGTGAGCATGTGCAATAAACATCCTTTTCCCCTGTAATTTTGGAGAACATTTTTTTAAACAAATAAATACAAGTCATTTATTTATGCAGACTTTTTACCAATGTTTTTTTTTTTACACCAGTTGGTGTTGTAAGTGAATGCTATTAAACGAGGTATTCAGTTATATAAATAACCGATTGCAGTCGAATAATTCGAAGGTGGTCGACTTTAGCATCTGTCCGAGTTTATCATCAGTACCAGTATATTAAAATCTTGAAGGAGAGACCTAACTAGAACAAATGTATTATGCGTATTTTTGAGGCTAGAAAATAGTAGAATGCATATAAAATTTGAACATGTTCAATGAATGAATTATGAAACTGGACGGTTTGTCATGAGTCCAAGAATTATAGCCAAAAGCTTACTATATACATGATAATTGGCAGTCCTTGGTGTGAACATTAATTTATAAAAGCCATTTCTTATTCCCAATATACTCCATCTGTCACTATGAAAATTCGTTTAATACATGAATTTTCTTAAAAAGCTACAGTCATAATTTGCAGGGCTCAACATTGGGGCAAGTGGAGCTTGCTTAGTATCATCCCACATGATAAATGTGACTTAAATATAAAAATTCCAATTAAAAGAGAGCTGTGCAAAAGCCATAAAGCTAAAAGATATAATTTGAAGTCAACTCTAAAATCAGGCATGTTTCATTGTCTATAAATACAGAGTTTTCCTTATGTAGCCAACTGCAGGACAATTATTTAAAAATTGTAGCAGGACAGAAGAAAATTCTAGGCAATCATCCTACAGGGCGACTTGTTTTCATAGAATTTGTGGAGCCCTGTTCTTTCAAATTTCAGTGGATGTAATAGCTAATGGATGTGGGTTGAAGTTGTTCTGGTGTAGTTTCTTATATTTTTTTTTATAAATCATCCATTCAATATATAAATTATGATAGTTAGTTTGTTTATATATCAGTCAAGTGAAACAGGAGTCTCTCCAAGTCTGTTTCATGCAAGGAATTTGTACTCTAAAATCTAGAGTACATTCTGTAAACTATCAATGAACATTTTTGCACAAAACACCCCTGGCTGATTTACATATCATTAAAATAATAATGTAGTAGAAAATTGCAATATGTATTAAGATTGAAAATCTAAATGTGATCAAATTATTGTAAAATTATTATATAGTTTTAATGTTTTCAAGAGTTTAAGTTGTTTTGGTATTCATTTTATTTGGAACTTAATAATTGAGTACTTGTGTTTCATCTGCACATCTTTAGTTACTAATATTGGTTTGGACGATTATGTTTATAATATGTTGTTATTTTGTGTTAAAATGAACTTTTGATATGTAATACGCGTATGTATGTCAACTTACCCTGAGGGTAGTTGTGTATACACGCAGACTACTACACATTTGAATTTCCTGGTGTAGTTTCCTTGTTCATTTCAATGAATTTCTTGTATGCCCTTTTCATATTTTTGGAGGCCTGTTTTGGAAAGCTAACCATGGATTCTAAAGGGTCTTTAGACACATGTCATGATAAAACTATGGATAGTTCAGAATTGATAGATACCTCACAAGGTTCAGTGTCAGATGGGAGTGCAGAAAAGACATCTGGTAACAATGTTTCTACTCACCTATGTGAGCACTAAATAGTATTGATATAAGAAGCAGGTTATGAACAAAGCAATGAAATACAGAAAGTTTGAGGTAGACATAAATAATTACTGTTTAAAGCAGTATCACATTCATTTTGTAAAGTGTCTTCCAATTTTGTGTGTTAACCATACAATTGGATGATGATTTGAACATCTTGTACTCATAAACTGCATATGAAGCGGCATTGATCTGATGGAATATTTAAATATTACAGTACAAATTGGTTTTATTACCTCAGCTTCATGGATCAATGATACTTATTGATTAGTGAGCAATACTAAAGAAAGAAAAAAACTATTACTCCGCACTAATCATGACTGGGACATGTGACTGTAAATTAACAGGTGGCTTTAATGACTACTATAAATACTACTGGTTTGACCTTGATCACACCTGCTATATACTACTCCTACATATTGCATACATACTGCACATGGTTGTGGTTTATCTCTGAACTTGACCTGTTCATGATATTTAGTATGGCATGTTGTCACCATTAATCTTCATTTTTCATGTATCATTGAATAAATTAAGGATTGAGTGGCTTAAAAAATACACCCTTGTTAGTTTAGTCTAATATTTTTTCATGCCTAACTGTACAGAAAGCAATATTATTGTAAAAAATTGAAACATGTTTAGATACTGTTTATTCTAAATATTGTACAAAGCTGTTTTTATAAGCCCATTCATAGTGTATAAAGTTTAATTATGATTAAGTTTAACTTTCTAGCCAGTGAATATTGTAGGTGGACAAAGTAGGTTTTGTTGTTTTTTTTTGCTGATTCTTGCATGATTGCTGTTGATGGAGTTGAATCTTCAATTACTGTCATTCTAAATCAAATGCCACTAATTATGGACAATATTTTGACAGACAGTTTTTATCATCATACACCTGTATTTTGCCAATAAGTTTATGTAAATTTAGTGGAGTGTTTTAAGTGGTACAAGTTAGATGCATGTTTTTGCATTAAATTGTATGTATTGTTATATTGTTGATCATGTGTATTACAATTTGTTCACTTGTAGGTTTAATGGGTATACCTGGTGCAAAGGCTTTAAGTATGTATCATTGTTGCAATGCTACATGTAGCTGGCTACGTTTTTCCAGTTGCATTTGTTGTTACTGAAAATCCTGCTTTTTAACACTGGGTAACATTATGGTATATTACTCATCATCTCAATTAATCAAAATGAAGATAAAAAAACTTAACTATCGAAGGGATTGTGACTTATGACAGCAGTCATGGAAAACTCACACATTTAGAAGACTGAGAAAAAAAGCAATCAATTAAAGAACACAAGCATCCTTACAAGTCCAAGGGTTAGAAAACTAACTTGGAATAGAGTTCATAGAGCAAGACTTTGAAGTGTAGTATGTTTAAGATAACTAAAGAATCATTGAAGGTAGAAGCTATGTTATAAAGCAGGATTTTCTAGCAGTAAAACAACATCTGTTTGTTAATATACTCACTCTCCCTCCCTGGCATGTCCTGTATAAATAATAATCAGCAGCAGTTTCCCTTGGCACAATTCTGGAAGCTTGATTATTCAGAGGTGATACAAAGTTTATCATTTGTAAGCTTTTATAAAGAAGAAGGGTAAATTGCTACTTAATCTTAAACAGTTACTTATTTTTAAGTTTGCTCAGAGTTATTTAATTCATAAATCTTTTTATTATGAGATTTAATGTGTTTTTTTTCTATAATTCTTGCCTATTCTACAGAAATTTGGCAGGCTTGTGAATCTTACAACTTCAAACAATAATGATTAAAGGTACCTTCAGAAATACAAGATTTGATAAAGCAATATGGCCAAATAATGTCTGGTCAAAATTCTTACATGTGTGTATGTATGCTGTTGATAGATTTCTCTTTGTAGCCTTTTTGCATATATCTCATTTGAGACAGAAAAGGCTTCAGGCTATTGATAGACATGATATATGAATTTACAAACCTTGAACTTTCAAACCAGGTTTTATATGATCCGTGTAGTTATGGTAAAATAATATGTACAGTCATAAAAAAATGGCACAATTATTTTGCTACTTATCATAATTATAATAAAAAGATTAAATTTTTGTACTTTAATCATTACTCATTATGTTGAAAACTCTACATGTCCTGCATACATAATCGTTTTCCTAACATGCAAATGAATCATTATAACGTATCCTATATTGCCTTGGAGAGGAATCTGTTTTATTTCATTTATCAAAAGTTCTGTTTCATTCTAAGTTCTATATCACTTTGTTCCTGTTAATTTGAACTAACTAGTTACATGGTTTGAGTTTTAATTTTTAAACCAGAATGTCTTAGTATGAATAATTTAGCTCCTATGATCAGACCATTACTAAAAAGTGACTGTGTCTAGACTAAGAGCTTAAGAAGATACATAAGTAATGATTCTGTCATTTTGATTTGATTTTATGTAGTACTATTTACCTAATTACAGTCTAAAGAATTATTGCTTATAGACAGAAAGAGTGATATGGTTTTACTTTGACTTCATGTAGTTTAATTTATGATGTCTACATACTCAGTATTCCAGATGCTTAATATAAACAAGACTGTGGTCTATTTAACTATTTCGCAACTCTAGTATAAAATATTGTATAACTATATGTATTGCATAGTTTATATTCTTAAAACCAAATTTGTAAGCTTTTGAAGGTCAGTAATGAATAATATTAATGCTGCAAATATCTTCATGGCTTTTTGCTGCTTTTCCTCATACACATTACTAAATTTAGAAACAGTATATGTATTTTGCATTGTAGTAAGCAGCTTGTGGGTGGGGGGGTGACTTAAGTTGCATGTATTTCATTTGGAGCAGCCTGCTACTGTGAAATCATTTATTGCGAGGATATAAAATCTTCTTTGTTTTACCCTATTAAAGCGACTTTTTGTTGGGATATGACATTGTGGAAAACCACTTACCAAGATGAAAGAATGGGAACTTTGCTTTCTCTCCTTGATTGATGCCTCCATGAAATCCTTGAGAATAAGTCCCCCACAAGTACCAGTATTAATGATTTCACAGTATACTAACTGCCATCTTTGGAGAGGGTAGAGTTTGGAATGGGCAGGCAATGGTTTGGCCTACTGTAACATAGGTGAAAGGAAAATTTATTGAAAGAAATTCAATATATCTTCTTTTCTTTCAATTTCAGGTGGATGGATGAAAACAGTTGATCCAAGAGGTAGGTTTTCGTTACTTACTTTATTTGCATGTTTGAGATCTCCATATTTCTTTCTTCTTTGTGTGGTAATAACTAGAGTTTGACTAGTTAATTGTAATGTATGTACTGTGAAATCATTTTTATTAGCGTAGGACGAATTTTCGCATATTTCGCACTAGGACCGATGTGCGAATTTAAGACCGCGAGAACCTCTCGACCCAGAATGTTGAAACTTCATAGGATGATTGTTCATGCAGAGTAGATGACCCCTATTGTTTTTGGGGTCACTCCGTTAAAGGTCAAGGTCACAGGAGCCTGAACATGGAAAACAATTTCTGATCAATAACTTGAGAACCACTTGACCCAGAATGTTGAAACTTCATATGACGATTGAACATGCAGTGTAGTTGGCCCCTATTGATTTTTGGGTCAGTCTATTAAAGGTGAAGGTCACAGGGGTCTGGTCATGTAAAATCATTTCCGGAAAATAACTTGAGAACCACTTGACCTAGAATGTTGAAACTTAATAGGATGATTGGACATGTAGAGTAGATGACCCCTATTTATTTCAAGGCCACTTGATCAAAGGTCAAGGTTACAGGAGCCTGAACAGTGACTTGAGAACCACTAAGCCAAGAGTGTTGAAATTTAGCGGGGACTGGACATGCCAAGTAGATGATCCCTATTGCAGCCAACCATCAGTGTCTCTTTGACTTTCGCTCCTGACCCCTATTGACTTCTTGCCTATAGGGCTTAGCATTGGGGGAGACATGCGCTTTTTAGCTCACCTGTCACAAAGTGACAAGGTGAGCTTTTGTGATTGCGCGGCGTCCGTCGTCCGTCGTCCGTGCGTCCGTGCGTGCGTGCGTCCGTCCGTAAACTTTTGCTTGTGACCACTCTAGAGGTCACATTTTTCATGGGATCTTTATGAAAGTTGGTCAGAATGTTCACCTTGATGATATCTAGGTCAAGTTCGAAACTGGGTCACGTGCCATCAAAAACTAGGTCAGTAGGTCTAAAAATAGAAAAACCTTGTGACCTTTCTAGAGGCCATACATTTCACAAGATCTTCATGAAAATTGGTCAGAATGTTCACCTTGATGATATCTAGGTCAGGTTCGAAACTGGGTCACGTGGGGTCAAAAACAAGGTCAGTAGGTCTAAAAATAGAAAAACCTTGTGACCTCCCTAGAGGCCATATTTTTCATGAGATCTTCATGAATATTGGTCAGAATGTTCACCTTGATGATATCTAGGTCAAGTTCGAAACTGGGTCACGTGGGGTCAAAAACTAGGTCATTAGGTCTATAAATAGAAAAACCTTTTGACCTCTCTAGAGGCCATATTTCTCAATGGATCTTCATGAAAATTGGTCAGAATGTTCACCTTGATGATATCTAGGTCAAGTTCGAAACTGGGTCACATGGGGATAAAAACTAGGTCAGTAGATCTAAAAATAGAAAAACCTTGTGACCTCTCTAGAGGCCATATTTTTCATGAGATCTTCATGAATTTTGGTCAGAATGTTCACCTTGATGATATCTAGGTCAAGTTCGAAATTGGGTCATGTTGGATCAAAAACTAGGTCAGTAGGTCTAAAAATAGAAAAACCTTGTGACCTCTCTAGAGGCCATATTTCTCAATGGATCTTCATGAAAATTGGTCAGAATGTTCACCTTGATGATATCTAGGTCAAGTTCGAAACTGGGTCACGTGCGGTCAAAAACTAGGTCAGTAGGTCTTAAAATAGAAAAACCTTGTGACCTCTCTAGAGGCCATATTTTTCAATGGATCTTCAGGAAAATTGGTCAGAATGTTTACCTTGATGATATCTAGATCAAGTTCGAAACTGGGTCATGTGGGGTTAAAAACTAGGTCAGTAGATCTAAAAATAGAAAAACCTTGTGACCTCTCTAGAGGCCATATGAGATCTTCATGAATTTTGGTCAGAATGTTCACCTTGATGATATCTAGGTCAAGTTCGAAACTGGGTCATGTTGGATCAAAAACTAGGTCAGTAGGTCTAAAAATAGAAAAACCTTGTGACCTCTCTAGAGGCCATATTTTTCAATGGATCTTCAGGAAAATTGGTCAGAATGTTCACCTTGATGATATCTAGGTCAGGTTCGGAACTGGGTCACGTGGGGTCAAAAACTAGGTCAGTAGGTCTAAAAATAGAAAAACCTTGTGACCTCTCTAGAGGCCATATTTCTCAATGGATCTTCATGAAAAATGGTGAGAATGTTCAGCTTGATGATATCTAGGTCAGATTTGTAACTGGGTCATGTGCGGTAAAAAACTAGGTCAGTAGGTCGAAAAATACAAAAACCTTGTGACCTCTCTAGAGGGCATATTTTTCACGAGATCTTCATGAAAATTGGTGAGAATGTTCACCTTGATGATATCTAGGTCAAGTTTAAAAGTGGGTCACGTGCCTTCAAAAACTAGGTCATTAGGTCAAATAATAGAAAAAGCTTGTGACCTCTCTAGAGGCCATATGTTTCAATGGATCTTCATGAAAATTGGTCAGAATTTTTTATCTTGATGATGTCTAGGTCACATGTGCTCAAAAACTAGGTCACTGTTTCAAATAATAGAAATAACGACGTCATACTCAGTTCAACACTTGGTCATGTGGGGATAGGTGAGCGATTCAGGACCATCATGGTCCTCTTGTTTACAAAAGCAATTTCTAGTTTAATTTTATTTTTTCATTTATAAATTGAAAATGCGCAAATTAAAGCCCGCGCGAAACAGTCCTTTTTCACATTTGCGTGAAATTTCATGCCAGCGAATTTAAATGATTTCACAGTATGTGTTTTTAAACAGTCATATTTCCTTATTTGGCAAGCAGAGTGAGAAAGTCCTGTATATTTTGTTTGCACAAGATCAGTAATATAAAGAGACTGTCTAGTGTTTGGTATTAAGTACTTGTATCGCTCATGACGGATCTTATTTCAACTAATTGTGCTTTTATTTCCTCTAGGCCCCTCTCAGGCCCCTGCTTTTGAACTGTTTATTCAGTGTTTTTTTGTGTGCAAAAAATGGCACAGTACCATGATGTTTTGGTGAAAACATTACAAGTAGTAGAGTCTGAAAACATACAAATCAAGGCCCTTTCTCTCGGGCAATCAGTAGTATGAACAAATTCTTTTTGCTTTGTGAAGAACAAGTAATTATAAGTGGATTTCATTTCATTTGACATTTCCCAGAGTTATATTGACCATTGTTGGCTTTAATTCACTGTCTGTATTGAGCAATTGTGCAAATGAGAGCTATGTTTTGGCTGTTGCTGGAACTAGGAAATCAATTGACTGTCAAGGATTTAGAGAGACTGTTCCGATAGACAAAACTGATATATGTTATTGATCAGTATGTAATGCATGTTGACTTTGGATAATTGAAGGACAGAAAACAACTGGCATCTCCATTATCTAAGGTTGTTCCAAGAGCAGCATTTTACATATCACAGTTGCCTGTCTGCTGAGCTATGAAGGGGGAAGACAGGTCTGTTGATTATTAACTTGAGAGTTTGATCTCTGGGTGAGGTGTATGTCTACTGTGAAGATTCGTTAGATATGTCATTTGTTGTACTTTTCTGATTAATATGGAGAAGTTGTTAGTTACTTGTGGAGAAAATATTTAATGCTGGTACGGAATTCAGGTACACTTGATTATGTTAACTTCCTGCTGTTACATAACTGAAGTATTCTAGAAAAATGGTGCTAAACCCAAAACAAAGAAGTCTGGGTTATACTCTGATTCTCTTATTCCTGTATAGAATATAAAAAGTAATGTATGAAAAAATAAGAGAGGTTCCAATAATAAGTTTATATCTGCTAAATTTGTATAGTAAATTTAAAGGGCCATAATGACTTGTTGAAATGGGGCAGCCACAGTTTTTGTTATGAACATAGAAGATATTAATTTCTTGTTAGTATTTCTTATGTTCGGTAATTGTTATCCCTTACATTTTGTCATATTGAATATTTGAGTAGAAAGTAGTATGGAATCCATTCTTTTTTATTACTTTCCTTCATGTGTCTGGAGGAATAAATTCATGTGCAACATTGAAAGTTGTGCTTCTCTAACAATAGAATTCAATTTTTAACATAAAAGCACTATATATATATAATGGAAATTTCATGAGTTGCTGACTACAAATATACAGCTAGAAGACCAGTTTTATAAATACCTGTTGAACTGAAAGGCTTAACTGTGTGAAAAACTAAATGTTTACTGTCTGAATTTTGACACCTTAAATGTTGATTGAAATCAATAATGAAATACACATATGAGCCGTGCCATGAGAAAACCAACATAGTGGGTATGCGACCAGCATGGAACCAGACCAGCCTGCGCATCCGCGCAGTCTGGTCAGGATCCATGCTGTTCGCTAACAGTTTCTTCGATTCCAATAGGCTTTAAAAGCGAACAGCATGGAGCCTGACCAGACTGCGCGGATGCGCAGGCTGGTCTGGATCCATGCTGGTCGCAAACCCACTATGTTGATTTTCTCATAGCACGGCTCATATATGTATTAACTATTAAATCTCTGCCTCTATAGAGGTTTCTCAACCTTTTGCAACATCAAATGATTCATAATAACAGATAGTAGCACTTAGTGCTAAAATTGATGAGATTTTTTATAACAGTTACTGTCTGCTGACATGCTTGTTTGCTCAATAGTAATGTCTTCCACATTGATTTTACCATAACTATGGTTGGTTTTAGAGCAATTTCACTTCACACATGGTCATGTCAGCCTTGATTTTCTGAATTATCAATTAAAATCTTATACAGGTTCCTTTCAAGTGCACAAAAACCAGTCTGCAGGACAGAAGTGTCATTGTCTCAAATATTAGCCAGTTGAGCCCACCTCACCTAATATTGCTGACAAAACAATATTGTAAGGAATACAACCTTTTTTTAGTAAAAGGTATTAAAAATCATTTGAGGTTGGATTTATAGATTTACTCAAAGTAAAAAAAAACTGAAAAATTGAAATTAGACTTTGCCCCTCTTTGTCCCACTCTTCCAAGACACATCACCCCAAGGGTGTTTTACTTGAGTTTAGTTTTATATGATCCATTTATCATCAGTAAAGACATCATGGAATATTTTACAGATCTTACATTATGTTATTATGTCAGTGGAATAGTGATCATAAATTCAAGATGGCCCAAGAGAATTTTGTAAATATAATGTAAAGTCAATTTTCCAGAGTTTAGAGAAGCATTACAACCTAGAGCAATACATTCAGTGAACTAGTATGCAGATTAGCGCCATTATTCCAGTAAATAATTGATGAACAATTTTTCATCCTGAGGTTTTTCTGGTTATTGTAGATTATATACATGAAGAGATATTATATCCAAAATGGCTTGTTGACTACTTTGTTTGTTGAGTTCAGCATTTCCTGATTGGATAGGGTGCAGAAGTTAAGACACACTGTGTCAAGATTGACTAAGTTCTTTTTGTCAACCCTACTACCACTACAAGTCCCTTTCTTCACCAACCGACCCCCCTTCCCCACCACTACTGCTCACAGTTACTGTAGTCAACCACCTATCTCCATTCTTCCCCACAAGTAAAGGGTCCAACAATAGTCAAATGCTCAGTGTTAAAAGATGTAAAGTATTTTTACTTTTGATGTACTCTTATGTTATATCAAAATATCTTATCATCATTTGCTTCCCTTTATTTATAAACAGATCATCTTAAGTGTTTTTATGTAGCATCTTGACTGTAAGGTAGGCAAATTGCAACTTACAGTGTAATATCATTACTTGTAAAAAAAAAAAATTGTGTATAATATAATTATCGGGCAAAGTATAATGTCTGGATGCATGCGATTAGTTTTATTGGCAGAATAATCACTGTACAAGAATTAGTGAATATCTTGAAAAAGGAAGATAAGTTCTGAGGGCCACAATGGTGCGAGTGTTTATATCATTAATGGCAGAAGTCTATACTTGAGTGGGTGAATCTGTTTGTAAGGTTGCCCAAATTTCCTACAATATGATATTTGTTATATTTCTCTGCTCAACTTTTTTGTTATCATAATTAGATTTTCAGGTATGTATAATGTAAACGATCTAAGGGGTGCCTTTTAGTTTTTCAGTAGTCTGTTTTAGAATCATTAGAAAAAAATATGATTCTCTTGCTCTCCTGTATTTAAGCATCTTGTCAAGGACTGCCATAAGTTGTTGGTGAAAGTAATTAACACTTATCATGCTGGACACGACTGTTTCTGCCTTTGCGACCAGTATAGATCATGATCAGCCTGCATATCCATGCAGTCTGATCATGATCTGCACTGCTCGCCATTCAGTCAGTAACCTTTGGTAAGCACCCCTTTTAACAGTTAATGGTACTGTCCAAATTGAAAGATGGACAAGTTCATTATAGAAATTTAGGGGCAGTGTAAGGGTTAGATTAAGATAGTAAAGCACCATGAGCCCTTGTGATCTAGACCAGAGTTAGAAGGCTCAAGACTTACTTACCCAACCTTAAGGTCATGAGATTGAGCCCCACAGTGGTCACAGTTATCTCTTCATGTATATATCGCCAGTATTGGATTTTCCAGGTGGCAGAACCAAGAATGATACAAGTTTTATGATAACATAACCAGTCTAAAGGGTCCTGAGATTGAACCTTATTAAGAAGCAAAGTCTCACAGTAGCAGTTGGACCAGACTTGATGAATCTAAGCGTTTCTGCTTTCTTAGTCTGAAATTTTCGGCAATTCAAGGAGTGTGTGGCTTTCAGGGTGCAAATGCTTCTTAATTCTAAACATGTGTTGCTCAGTTAAACATTAAATCATGGCACATTTTATGCAATCTGTAGAAATTGATCCAGAACTTAAATCTTAAAGTTAACCAATCAGCGATAGATTGGAATGGAATTTTGAGGTCTGAGGTTTAGGGGACCCACGGGTTGGCTGCATATTTTCCTCGCCATGTTACAATACAGTTTTAATTATTTATTTCCTCTTGAACTTTAAGTTTGATTGTATGTAATCTATTGAAGGATATATTATAAAGTAGCAACCACTTACTGACATGTATACAGTATATACATTTCTATACTTAGAAATAGATATAAATATCAAGATAATACATAAATTAGATAAGTTTTTATGACAGTACAGGAAACATCTCAATATGTTGCTGAGATAGTCTACAGGAAATCACCTCTAGATACGAGCCTCGGCTTACAGCCAAACGGAACTTACTCTCTGTTTTATCCTTTACCTTGTTAACCTCTTATTGCACTGAACAATAAAAACTTATCTCTTTCTACAATGTGTTTTTACACAACTGCGTGATCATTTTAGTTGGCAAAACTATTGTCCCAACCTGTGTGTAGGAAGTAAAGAAAAATATTTAAATTCTCTAGATTGTATTATGTTTAAAGGATGGTGGAGATCAGTTTACTGAATTCTTTTCTGGTTCTTACAGGATATATTTAGATGTGTTTTCTACTAAACTTTATACTTCTTGCTTAGAAAAGATGATAAGAAATGATTTTTTGGCACTATCTTAACATCTACCATATCTGAGTTATTTCTATGTGCTTAAATGATAATTCATGTCTAGAGAGTGGAAATACCTGTGCAGAATAAAGATTATTACAACTTATTAGGATTACCAAGTGGTTAGTTTGAAGTTTGGTCAGTTGTGAAAGTCAGGAATTCATATTCAGAGGGGTTTTAATGTGTTTTTAATACAAATATGTAGTAATGTGAAGTCTTTGGAGTTATCAATATAATGTGATTTTTTGGTTACGAAAAGTGGTACATGTTATTGCGTATGAAGATAATATATACACCTGGAATTTGTGTTATTTCTCCCAGTATGTTGGGATGTGTAGATTTGAAGTGATGTTGACTGCTGTTGCTTATTAAGCCACATGTTTAACATATGTTATGCATTTGTCATTGATATTTAATTATCTGATTCAGTATAAATATTCATTCTCAGTGACCTAATTTAAGCCATTTTACCCTTTAAAAGATTCTATAGTTTAAATGTTTGATTAGGTTATTGGGTTAGAATTTACTGGGTACGATACTGTAATATCAAGGATTATTTCGAAACCAAAATATATTGCTAATTTTAAAAGTAGTCCAGCAATGCAAAGTGAAAATTATTCTCTTTAAAATATTTCTGAATTTCCAGTATTGGCTTTTATATGCCCAAAGGGATGAATTATGTTATACCCCCGAAGGGACGTATTATGTTATACACCCAAAGGGATGTATTATGTTACAACGCCGGTGTCGGTCTGTCTGTCCGTTAGCAATTTCGTGTCCGCTCTGTAAGTCTTGATCCCCTTGAAGAATTACAAAGAAGCTTGATACAAATGTTCACCACATTGAGACAACGTGCAAAAGCGCATGTTTTGGATGGCTCACTTCAAGATGAAGGTCACACTTGGGGGTCAAAGGTCGTATGACTTTGTTTTGTGTCTGCTCTATAACTCTTGAACTGCTTGAAGGATTTTAAAGAAACATGGCACAAATGTTCATCACATCGAGATGAGGTGCAGAGCGCATGTTTCAGATGGCTTGCTTCAAGGTCAAGGTCACACTTAGGGGTCAAAGATCATACCTTTGGACGTATATTGCTCCGCATTGCGGTGCTCTTGTTTACACTTTCCATGATATACAAGAAGGGTTACAGACTACCAAAAATGAAATGAAAGGGAATCTTTGATTTAGTGAAATTAAGGCACTGAAATTACCCAGATTCTTTATTATGTCTCCCCCAGGAGACATATTGTTTTTGACCTGTCCGTCCGTCCGTCCGTCCGTCCGTCCGTACGTCACACTTCATTTCCGAGCAATAACTGGAGAACCATTTGACCTAGAACCTTCAAACTTAATAGGGTTGTAGGGCTGCTGGAGTAGACGACCCCTATTGTTTTTGGGGTCACTCCGTCAAAGGTCAAGGTCACAGGGGCCTGAACATTGAAAACCATTTCCGATCAATAACTAGAGAACCACTTGACCCAGAATGTTGAAACTTCATAGGATGATTGGTCATGAAGAGTAGATGACCCCTATTGATTTTGGGGTCACTCCATCAAAGGTCAAGGTCACAGGGGCCTGAACATTGAAAACCATTTCCGATCAATAACTAGAGAACCACTTGACCCAGAATGTTGAAACTTCATAGGATGATTGGTCATGAAGAGTAGATGACCCCTATTGATTTTGGGGTCACTCTGTCAAAGGTCAAGGTCACAGGGGCCTGAACATGGAAAACCATTTCCGATCAATAACTAGAGAACCACTTGACCCAGAATGTTGAAACTTCATAGGATGATTGTACATGCAAAGTAGATGACCCCTATCGATTTTGGGGTCATTCCATTAAAGGTCAAGGGGCCTGAACATTGAAAACCATTTCCAGTCAATAACTTCAGAACCACTTGACCCAGAATGTTGAAACATAATAGGATGATTGGTCATGCAGAGTAGATGACCCCTAACGATTTTGGGGTCACTTTGTGAAAGGTCAAGGTCACAGGGGCCTGAACATTGAAAACCATTTCCGGTCAGTAACTTCAGAACCACTTGACCCAGAATGATGAAACTTCATAGGATGATTGGTCATGCAGAGTAGATGACCCCTAACGATTTTAGGGTCACTCTGTTAAAGGTCAAGGCCACAGGGGCCTGAACATGGAAAACCATTTCCAATCAATAAATTGAGAACCTCTCGACCCAGAATGTTGAAACTTCATAGGATGATTGTTCATGCAGAGTAAATGACCCTTATTGTTTTTGGGCCCACTCCGTTAAAGGTCAAGGTCACAGGGCCCTGAACATTGATAACCAGTTCTGATCAATAACTTGAGAACCACTTGACCAAGAATGTTGAAACTTCATAGGATGATTGAACATGCAGAGTAGATGACCCCTATTGATTTTGGGGTCAGTCTGTTAAAGGTGAAGGTCACAGTGGCCTGTTCATGTAAAATCATTTTTTGGAAATAACTTGAGAACCACTTGACCTACAATGTTGAAACTTAATAGGATGATTGGACATGCAGAGTACATGACCCCTATTTATTTTGAGGTCACTTGATCAAAGGTCAAGGTCAGAGGAGCCTGAACAGTGACTTGAGAACCACTAGGCCAAGAGTGTTGAAATTTAGCGGGATGACTGGACATGCCAAGTAGATGATCCCTATTGCAGCCAACCATCAGTGTCTCTTTGATTTTTGCTCCTGACCCCTATTGACTTCTTTCCTATAGGACTTTGCATTGGGGGAGACAGGCGCTTTTTTACAAAAGCATTTTCTATTTGTTCTTAAAAGTGTCTACCCTCCCGCTTAGCTAAATAGAGAGAGCGCCAATCTACGGATCGCAGGGTACTGAAATACTGTTGAAAAACGGCCTTAAACCCAAAACAATCAAACAAAACAAACAAATATAAAAGTGTGTAACTGGCCTCATTGTTACACTGTTGGTTAAATGTTAACGTACTTGGACAGATTTCTGTCACTGCATGAGAAATTTTCAGGATTCTCACACTATATGTCAGTGTACATAATTTATTTTCCTTATCGCCAATAAAATGCAGTGAAAAATTGTTAGATAAGCTGAATTAGCCAAAATTCACTATTCATCATTTTTGTGGTTTCGTTTATCAGTGCATGCTTAGTCCTTTATTTACATTAGTATGATTAATTTTGATGATTTTTTGTATGTAATATAGCTGTGATTTTGTTTAGCAGTATAAGATAAGTAAGTAATTTTATGATATCTGCCAGATGACATAAGCGAAATGGAGGAGCCCAGTCCATCAAACACTGAGGAAATCAGTTCAGCTGAATCTGCTGAGTCACCCACTCAGTTGAAGGTCAACGGAGGTAACATCTTCAGCTGTTGAGAATGATCTACATATTTTATATATATCATCGCATGATTGGCTGATAAAAATGCGGGACAGATTTAAGGATTGTTATACCTCATTTTGGAATGCAGGGACAATATATTAAATGACAGAATGGTCCATTCATTAACAGCAGCTTACTAACAATCTGAATTGCAGATGATTATTGTTATTGTACATTGCTTAATAGCATGCTGGTAAAGGTATACAATTTTTCAGTCAGGTCTTTAATTTGATGTTATTTATTTTATTCTCTTTTCATAGACCATGACTTTTTTTTAAATGGTCTGCTCTTCGATTCAATAGGTCAGAAGTTTGATATCCAGACATGGTAGATCTTTTGTCTGACATTTTGACAGAAGATAGTGTGTCTGAAGTTGATTATTCTCCATAAATTTCTGTCATGTGGAGAAGTTGTAAGCTTCTTGGAGTGACAGAATCTGGCCTGGTACAGAATCCATGGACATGAAAATTTCTCAAGTATACTTGAGCCGTGTCATGAGAAAACCAACATAGTGCAGTCTGGTCAGGATCCATGCTGTTCGCTTTCAATACCTATTGCAATTAGAGAAACCGTTAGTGAACATCATGGATCCTGACCAGACTGCGCGGATGTGCAGGCTGGTCTGGATCTATGCTGGTTGCAAAGCCACTGTATTGGTTTTCTCATGGCGCGGCTCACTTAATTAAGTACTGGTCACATTGTTCACAAATAGGAAAAAAATGTGAATATTACCGAGTATTCAGTAGTTTACATGAAAATGATTTTTGTGTAACATGATGTGATTTAGATTGCATTTGTATGTAGTAAATGTATCACAAATTTTAGGAATGTGACACCGTGTCAAAATAGTCTCATCCTTAGGCCAAAGTAAATTGCATCCTAGTTCTTAAACTATGCGGTTGTTGTTGTTTTTAGTATTAACTGAAAACAGGGACAGGCTGAGCAGTTTTGGTTGGCAGGGTTGAAAAGAAATTTAAGGAAAAAAAAAGGAAAACATTTAATTTTGGGATAAGCAGGAACAAAGATTCACGTACAAATACTGGCCAAGCATATATCAAGTAGAAGGCATGAATTAGATAATATATTTAACTGTAAAGTGTGTAAGTGTTCACCCATTGTCAAGTGTCAAGAAGTTAATTGTATGTACATGTATTTATTAACTGAACATAATCACTTGTTCAACTGCATCCACTTCTCACTAAGAAAACATTTTTGAATTTTGTTCATCTGACATCATCAAGCAAATACAAACATTGAAACAGACTACAACAGTCTGGGTTTGAGACAGTTGTCTGGTACACATTTGTTGAAAATACCACTAGATTTTTATTAGTTTGATGTAGTTTATCTAAATATGTATCTTTTATGACCAAGTACATGTTTGGCGGGTCATTTCAGAAGTTGGTTTGACATTTATTTGAAAATGCAATAGCTGTTTTTAGCTCACCTGTCACAAAGTGACAAGATGAGCTTTTGTGATAGCGCGTCGTCCGTCGTCCGTCCGTCCGTCCGTCCGTACGTGCGTGTGTCCGTAAACTTTTGCTTGTGACCACTCTAGAGGTCACCTTTTTATGGGATCTTTATGAAAATTGGTCAGAATGTTCACCTTGATGATATCTAGGTCAAGTTCGAAACTGGGTCACGTGCTATCAAAAACTAGGTCAGTAGGTCTAAAAATAGAAAAACCTTGTGACCTCTCTAGAGGCCATATATTTCACAAGATCTTCATGAAAATTGGTCAGAATGTTCACCTTGATGATATCTAGGTCAAGTTCGAAACTGGGTCACGTGGTGTCAAAAACTAGGTCAGTAGGTCTAAAAATAGAAAAACCTTGTGACCTCTCTAGAGGCCATATTTTTCATGAGATCTTCATGAATATTGGTCAGAATGTTCACCTTGATGATATCTAGGTCAAGTTCGAAACTGGGTCACGTGGGGTCAAAAACTAGGTCATTAGGTCTAAAAATAGAAAAACCTTGTGACCTCTCTAGAGGCCATATTTCTCAATGGATCTTCATGAAAATTGGTCAGAATGTTCAGCTTGATGATATGTAGGTCAAGTTCGAAACTGGGTCACGTGGGGGTAAAAACTAGGTCAGAAGATCTAAAAATAGAAAAACCTTGTGACCTCTCTAGAGGCCATATTTTTCATGAGATCTTCATGAATATTGGTCAGAATGTTCACCTTGATGATATCTAGGTCAAGTTCGATACTGGGTCATGTGGGATCAAAAACTAGGTCAGTAGGTCTAAAAATAGAAAAACCTTGTGACCTCTCTAGAGGCCATATTTCTCAATGGATCTTCATGAAAATTGGTCAGAATGTTCACCTTGTTAAAATGTAGGTCAAGTTTGAAACTGGGTCACGTGCGGTCAAAAACTAGGTCAGTAGGTCTAAAAATAGAAAAACCTTGTGACCTCTCTAGAGGCCATATTTTTCAATGGATCTTCATGAAAATTGGTCAGAATGTTTACCTTGATGATATCTAGATCAAGTTCGAAACTGGGTCACGTGGGGTTAAAAACTAGGTCAGTAGATTTAAAAATAGAAAAACCTTGTGACCTCTCTAGAGGCCATATTTTTCATGAGATCTTCATGAATATTGGTCAGAAGGTTCATCTTGATGATATCTAGGTCAGGTTCGAAACTGGGTCACGTGGGGTCAAAAACTAGGTCATTAGGTCTAAAAATAGAAAAACCTTGTGACCACTCTAGAGGCCATATTTTTCATGAGATCTTCATGAAAATTGGTGAGACTGTTCAGCTTGATGATATCTAGGTCAGGTTCGTAACTGGGTCATGTGCCGTCAAAAACTAGGTCAGTAGGTCGAAAAATAGAAAAACCTTGTGACCTTTCTAGAGGCCATATTTTTCACGAGATCTTCATGAAAATTGGTGAGAATGTTCACCTTGATGATATCTAGGTCAAGTTTAAAAGTGGGTCACGTGCCTTCAAAAACTAGGTCATTAGGTCAAATAATAGAAAAACCTTGTGACCTCTCTAGAGGCCATATTTTCCAATGGATCTTCATGAAAATTGGTCAGAATTTTTTATCTTGATGATATCTAGGTCACATGTGCTGAAAAACTAGGTCACTTTGTCAAATAATAGAAATAACGACGTCATACTCAGTTCAACACTGGGTCATGTGGGGATAGGTGAGCGATTCAGGACCATCATGGTCCTCTTGTTATATTTTGCTCTGCTAAATTAAGAAAGGAACTAAATATAGCTACTGGGCTGGTCAGCAACTGTATTTTTTATGTTTATTCATTTTTGAGGAGGCATACAGTTAGTACATCCCTCATTTTAATTGTTACATAGTCACATATAGTATTTATAGTTACCTCTTGAGCAGCCTCAGATTTATTGTTCTATATTTTTGATGTTTTCAAAGAGCTTAAAACATCATTTTATATTTATTGAAAATGCCTGTGGAACAACCACAATATATCTTGTAACTGTCCGAATTTTCCACATAACCAAATTGCTAAAGGAAAAAAATTACCGTAGATACCCATGTATAATGTGCACCCCCGATTTTAGCCCAAAATCCTGGGATAAAAACAGTTTTGGTCAATTTTGAGGTGGACGGAAAACGAAAGTAGAGTTTACATCAACACAGGTAATAAATTTTACATCCGCGGCGGAGAGCAGCGTCGGTCTCGCGGTACTATCGATATTTGTTTTCTCGAAAATAAAACCAGTAAAATATTGTTATATTTTTTGTTTTTTCTTTTTAATTAAATATTTTGAATAAATAGAAAGCAACTGTTTCAGTATTTTGGAATGGTATCAGTGTCAAAATGATATGAGCTTCTTAATTCAAACCGATAACAGAAGGTGTGATAGTCTTTTTGTTACGATCAAATGGCCAGTAAGTCGAAAAGAATTGGAACCACTGCCTTACCCTTGCATGATCGTAAGAGGCGACTTATAGGGTCTTAACACTTGGTTTTGTAGTAACTCTGTGATTCCAGCAGGTATGCAAAGTTTGATTCCATACCTCGTGTTTTTATTTCGATGTAAATGAGATGTGGAACCAAAATATGTAGTCCTGTTTGGTGCCATATAACCTATACTGTGTCGGTGCGCCATAAAACCCAAATAAATAAATAACGATCAAATGGCCAGTAAGTACTCAGTACCGGCAATTAGCATGTCACCTCGTGTCAATTCTGTTGTTCACAGTATGATCGCGGTTAAAGATAATACTTGATCTTTAATAAGTATCATAATTTTTGTGATTTTTAGCTCATCTGATTTTTTGAAAAAAAATGATGAGTTATTGTCATCACTTGAGCGGTTGTCGGCGTCGGCGTCGGCGTTGCCTGGTTAAGTTTTATGTTTAGGTCAGCTTTTCTCCTAAACTATCAAAGCTATTGCTTTGAAACTTGGAATACTTGTTCACCATCATAAGCTGACCCTGTATAGCAAGAAACATAACTCCATCTTGCTTTTTGCAAGATTTATGGCCCCTTTTGGACTTAGAAAATATCAGATTTCTTGGTTAAGTTTTATGTTTAGGTCAACTTTTCTCCTAAACTATCAAAGCTATTGCTTTGAAACTTGGAATACTTGTTCACCATCATAAGCAGACCCTGTACATCAAGAAACATAACTCCATCTTGCTTTTTGCAAGATTTATTGCCCCTTTTGGACTTAGAAAATCAGTTTTCTTGGTTAAGTTTTATGTTTAGGTCAGCTTTTATCCTAAACTATCAAAGCTATTGCTTTAAAACTTGCAACACTTGTTCACCATCATAAGTTGACCCTGTATAGCAAGAAACATAACTCCATCCTGCTTTTTGCAAGATTTATGGCCCCTTTTGGACTTAGAAAATATCAGATTTCTTGGTTAAGTTTTATGTTTAGGTCAACTTTTTCTCTTAAACTATCAAAGCTATTGCTTTGAAACTTGCAACACTTGTTCACCATCATAAGCTGACCCTGTACAGCAAGCAACATAACTCCATCCTGCTTTTTGCAATAATTATTGCCCCTTTTGGACTTAGAAAATCATTTTCTTGGTTGAGTATTATGTTTAAGTCAACTTTTCTCATAAACTATCAAAGCTTTAAAACTTGCAACAGTTTTTCACCATCATAAGTGGACACTGTACATCAAGAAACATAACTCTATCCTGCTTTTTGCAAGAATGATGGCCCTTTTTAGACTTAGAAAATCATGGGTAGGACAATATTTCTATTACACAAAAAAAAATCAGATGAGCGTCAGCACCTGCAAGGCGGTGCTCTTGTTAAATATTTCTTTCATCAAAATACTTTTAAGTTTATATGAAATTAATTTTGTTTGAAAGAAAAATAAATCATTCGATCTTTTAAGGAACGTAACGGCAATTTTAGATTTTAGCGATGACATATAGCATGGAGAGTAGTTTCTTTTTACCAAAATGGCGAAAATCGGAAACAAAACTTGCTTTGAAGTTGGAAAATTGTCTATACCTGTGTATTTATAATGTGCACCCACTATTCGGGGGTGGTCCCGGGGTAAAAAAAACTGCGCATTATACAAGGGTATCTACGGTAATACTTTCTGAAACTCCTAAGATTTAAAATTAATACATAAGAAACATCCCATACAGGTTCAAAATGTCTGAAAAATGTTTATGGAACATCCCTTATTTATTATTACTGGCTTTGTTTATTACCACTTGAAAATGCTTTTATGTGAACTTTACCTGGGATAGTATACCTAACATTTCGTCCTTTAGTATAGTATAACCCATAGTGATTTCAGAGTATCCTATATGTATCCTAACTTGATTGTTGTTTTCTAAAATAACAAAGGTTTTAATAAATGTAGGAGGTTTTGTTAAAAGAGTTGATTAATTGGTGGAATTTTTGGTTAACTACATACTTTCATAACTAAGTAGGAGGGAGATAGGAGAGGTCATCTTTTTTATAGATAACATATAAATGGCAAATGTTACATTAGCAGTTTACAGTCATTTATTGGATTACTTCTTTTTAGAAAGATCAAATTAACTGCTTGATTTAATTCATGAAGATGCAGAGATCTTTCTAAAAAGAGGAAATTTTACAGAATCTGTTGGAATTACTAACACGTTTTCGAAAGAGAAACTTGAAAGTGGTTCGGATTCAAGTTCAATTGTAAGTTCATCTGACAACGAGTACAGTAGTTCAGCAGATGAATCAGACACTGAGAGCAGTGATTCAGCACCAGTAAGCTTGCATGTAACTAAAAGACAAATTACTGAGGAAAATAATGGATTTATTGGCGATTCAGATAATACAAATCAATTGAATGTGAGTCATAGTAGAAGTGAGATTAATATTGATGATATTGAACTGCTATCTGTTAACCAAGGTGCTTTCGGATTACTACAGTTAGATAAAGAAATGGATGTGAATGAAGAAACTCAGGGAGAAGTAACAACAGAGATGATGACATCAAAGGATTCAGATAATGTTTCTGAACAGCAGGCTGGACCTGATGCTTGGATGAAACATGGAAAAGACTTTGAGGAGAAAGAGACAGTAGATGAAGTTAAAGGCGAAGTGAAGCCATTGGATTTTGATGGAGATCCTGGAGGTGCTGCAGTAAATGTAATAGATGACAATGTAGGACCAGTTGATAATAAAGTGGGATTGAGTGAGACGGACATGCTTGATATAATTGATAAGTTAACAAAAGACGATGATGCTGATGAACAGTCACCTGAATTAGAATCGGATATGTCTTTCGGAAACTTGAATGAGAACAAATCAGCAAGAGATATTGAATTTGAAAAGTTTATTAGAGGTGAAGAAGTTCTTTCAGTTGATAATATTTCTCCAGTTGTTTCAGACAATGAGTGTAATAGTATTGAAAATAATTCCTCATCCAGTCACTCAAATTCTGGGTCTGAGGATGAGATTTCTTGCACTGACAGTGATTTATCAGGTGATGAAGGAGCAATTGGGACATGGAGTCCTTCACCTTTGTATTCCAAATCATTTGGTGATTTTGACGAAGAAGAAGAGATCGAAAATGAGGAAATGGATGTTGAAGAGAAAAATAATAATGTGCTTGTTGGTTACGAATATTTTGGTGCAGATAGTGTAAACACTTCCGGGGGTCAGCAAGAAAATGAGTTAAGCAGCTTGAGAGCTGATGTGAAAGGTCTAATGGAAGAGATGGAAGCAATGGTTCAGGAAACAGACTCAGATAGTGATAAGAGAAGGTCAGGCGAGTTTATTGATGCAATGGTTGCTGATATAGATAAAACTGTTGAAGGTGCTAATGTTGAAGAATCAGAGCCAATTGTTCCACGAAATGAACCACTTATCTCTATCATGGCAACTGGGACTAGAGAGAGAAGTAAAACTCCAGAAAATGATTTACTTCATGTGAAATTTCAAACACCAACTAACACTTTGTTCTATGATCCAGACTGCCCAATTGTTGAAAAAGTTTCCATGGAAATATCAGATGATCTGATCGATCATGAGGAGGAGGAGAAAAATCTTGAAGATGTAGAAATAAACCAAGACTCACCTCAGAGTGAGGATTTGAATCTTGAAAATGTAGAGGAACTAGAAGCCAAAGTTGTAAAAGATTTGAAAGAGGTGTATAATAACTTAGAAGCTAAAGGAGAAATAGAAGGAGCTATGGATTTACTTAGAGAATCAGGAATAACGAATATGGATGATATTGCATTGCAGTTTGCAAATAAAGTACTAGAACAAGCTAGAAATGAGCATTTGGCAGGAAAAACACAAACTGATATCATTCAAAAACAAGATGGAAATGAAAATGAACAGCAAATTAATAAAGATGTTGAAACAACTTTAGAGGCTTTGCAACAAGATAAAAATGAGACACAGGATCAAAATAGAGTAGATGTTGAAAATGAATTTATCAGTGAAGATATTATTACTGCAGAAGTAAAAGAGAAAGTGTCAGTAAACCCATTTAAGACAAGTGAACCTGAAGATTTGAAAAATAATGATTCAATAAGTACTTTGCACCCTGTGGTAGATACCATATCCGAAAAAGAAACAAAGTCTCAGCTTCTCGGTGAGAAGGATGAAATAACTGGCGAAACAGACAGTGTCTATAGTAAAGAGTTAAATGATACTCCTTCATTTAAAGAAGATGCAAGTGAAATAGAAGTTGAAGAACCTGTAATAATGAGACGAAAGAAAGTGAACAGAGTTGAGGCAGAATCACCAGTTGAGATTGATTCAATGATTATTCATGATATTGACAATTTATCAGAACGTGATATTCAGTCAATGGTAATACATGACATTGGTGAAAGCAAGCTTCATGACGTAATATCTACCTTAGAGCGAGAACATGATGAGATTTTGGTGCATACTAAAATAGGTTTAGATGAAGTGGAAGTGAGACATAGAAGGTTATCTGAGAGCATTGAAGAACAAGAGCATATTATGGAATCAGTAAGTGAATCTAAGTTAAGTGAAGAAAACGTTATAGAACAAGAAAGTGAAAATTTGTTTCAAGAAAACTTTGAGAAAGAAAAAATTGTTGATGATGTAATTGATGACAAAAATGTTGAATTGGAGCCTACTGAAAATAGTGAGGTAAAACATGAAGAGGATTTAGAAAAAGAAGAACATAGATTATTTATCATGGAGAGGGCAACACAACTTATGAAGATGATACTTTCAGAAGGTATTTGTAATCAAAATGAAGTTATTTTTGTTTAGTTATCTTTTTTTTGCATCTTGATTAACATCTATCTCATAGAAATAAGTAGAGATTTGAAGGTCTTTACGGCCTAGCTGCAGCTTAATAGAGGAAGATAAGCTTATAAACTGTAACAGGTATTAGTAAAACATATAGGTTTTTAGGTCATTTATTTATTTATTTATTTATTATACCAGATTTATATAGTGCCCTTTTCATGATAAACACATTCAAAGGCGCTTTATATATAGCAATAGGTCAGTGTTTTTAAAAAAGGAATTAATTTTAAGGTTGAAGATTATAGTAGCAATATGACAATATTTTTATAACAGCCATTTAAAGAAGAATCACTTCTATAAATATCTTGACATGACAAATTTACTGTTGTTCAAGGTTTCCTGCAAAGTCATTGTTCTTACTGACTTGATGCTTAGTAATTGCTGCATCAAGTGTTTAATGCATGGCTATGGTAATCAATATCAGACACATGAAACACATGTTTAGTTGATGCAATCACTTATTCACTCCTCACAGATCAGCCTTTTAGTGCTTATATCTTTGATCTAATACAGTTATAACTGTATTTTGTGCTACTGAAGTATTGAAGTGTATCTCTAGAGTTTTGTACACGTATTTGCTGTTCTATCATGGCAAATTTTTACTGTGACAATCGGGAAAGGTGCCTGTTCCAATATTTAGAGAAAATACAGCTTGGAACTTGGTTTTAAAGTCCATTGTAGGGGGGAAACAATTTTTTCTTAGGAATGTTCATTAACAGTTCCTGCTAAGGAAGGGAAAAGGTCACAGAAAGGGAGTTTAAATATCTCTGTGCTGTAACATATCTGAATTGCTGATGAAAATAAAGTTTGGCTCGGTTTCTGTGTCTGATATGGTTTTAATGTCAGTAGAGCTCAGTATTACTACAGCTTGTTCAATTATGATATTAAGATGTGAAATAATTATATGTCAGCTTGGCAGTATAGGGTGATCAATTGATTACTCTGGCTTGGCATTTTGATATGTTCCATATTGTACCAGATTAATTGAAGCAAATGAATGGCTTGCCTTTGATCAATATTGCTTAACCTATATTTTATATGTGTGTAGCATTTCATTGAGGGGTTCCCAAAGTTTACTGACATAATTTTTAGCTCATCTGATTTTTTTAAAAAAATGATGAGTTATTGTCATCACTTGAGCGGTTGTCGGCGTCAGCGTCTGCGTCGGCGTTGCCTGGTTAAGTTTTATGTTTAGGTCAGCTTTTCTCCTAAACTATCAAAGCTATTGCTTTGAAACTTGGAATACTTGTTCACCATCATAAGCTGACCCTGGATAGCAAGAAACATAACTCCATCTTGCTTTTTGCAAGATTTATGGCCCCTTTTGTACTTAGAAAATATCAGATTTCTTGGTTAAGTTTTATGTTTAGGTCAACTTTTCTCCTAAACTATCAAAGCTATTGCTTTGAAACTTGGAATACTTGTTCACCATCATAAGCAGACCCTGTACATCAAGAAACATAACTCCATCTTGCTTTTTGCAAGAATTATTGCCCCTTTTGGACTTAGAAAATCAGTTTTCTTGGTTAAGTTTTATGTTTAGGTCAGCTTTTATCCTAAACTATCAAAACTATTGCTTTAAAACTTGCAACACTTGTTCACCATCATAAGCTGACCCTGTACAGCAAGAAACATAACTCTATCCTGCTTTTTGCAAGATTTATGGCCCCTTTTGGACTTAGAAAATATCAGATTTCTTGGTTAAGTTTTATGTTTAGGTCAACTTTTTCTCTTAAACTATCAAAGCTATTGCTTTGAAACTTGCAACACTTGTTCACCATCATAAGCTGACCCTGTACAGCAAGCAACATAACTCCATCCTGCTTTTTGCAATAATTATTGCCCCTTTTGGACTTAGAAAATCATTTTCTTGGTTGAGTATTATGTTTAAGGCAACTTTTCTCATAAACTATCAAAGCTATTGCTTTAAAACTTGCAACAGTTTTTCACAATCATAAGTGGACACTGTACATCAAGAAACATAACTCTATCCTACTTTTTGCAAGAATGATGGCCCTTTTTAGACTTAGAAAATCATGGGTAGGACAATATTTCTATTATACAAAAAAAATCAGATGAGCGTCAGCACCCGCAAGGCGGTGCTCTTGTTTACAGAGGTTTTGCATTTCCATGGAGGAGGGGATATTGGTTGGACGGGTTGGGGGAGGGGAGCATTTCCGCAATTAAAAATATCAGATGTGCACAGTTTAGGCAGAGTTATCAGACAGGGAAACACAGTTATACTGATATTACCTGATAGTGAAGAGTAATGACACCAGATTTTACTAATGTCTTTGTTTACACGCTTATCATTTCTTAATATTATGAAATGACAGCTGGGGTATTATGTTTAATTCCACACTGTTCAATTAGTAATGCCAGTTTGTGGTAGCGGTGCCTTATGTGAAGTAATCTTTCTGGAATTAAAGTAAACTGATTCTTGAAACCAAAACCTATGTTTGTAATTAGCCAAGAAGGGGTATCTCTATCACATTGATTGGGCTTTGCAGTATGTTGTTTCCAGACATTCGCGAAAATAGTCTCCACTCCAGATCTGCAGTTGAACACTTTGAATGGAAGCCCTCACTGTTTCCTGTTAAATGAATGAATTTGTCTGTGGTAAGATCAGCAGTCTGTTTTAGACATTTTCAGATATTAATATGGTAATTGAATGTCTCTAAGACAATTGTAGAGCAATTGTTGGTCTTGATGTTTAGGTATTGATTATTCATCAAGCTTGATTGCTTTCAGGACTGGTAAATCTTATTTTGTTACTGTATATTGGTGAATAAACGGGCATAAACCTCTCTCAAATACTGACAAATTTACTCATAACACCATGTAACAGTTCATTATGTAAATTCAAGTTTATGCCCAATGTACCCAGAAATGTAAAGTTAATATTTAATAAAAGTGACAGAAAAGTCTTTGGCAAAAAATGCTCAATCCAATACCATATTTTGAAATGTTTTGGAAGGGTCAAACATACACAATACTTACTGGCAGTCAAGACTTGCATGTATTAAAGTGGGTACTAGTCACTTTACTGCTGAAAATGTTCAATGTTTCTTTTAAAACTCATTCTTTACCAGATTATCATGTTAAATGCTTATATTTTGTTGCTCGATCTTTGAAGCTATCACTGCATGCCTGCCTGCCATGATGATGCATGTTTTTCTAGTATTTTTCATCTTTAACATCTGAAATGTTTTTGATGTATCTATTTAGTGGGAGGTTATGTGTTACTATCAGATATATTGTATCTTTGTAAATATCTTACCTTGAAGCTAAGATGAGCAAAATGGATGTGAGCCCTTTGAAACCAAGTTCAGCAAATTTACCTGTGAGTTCAGTGTATGACACAAACAATTTATGTTAGCTCTGGGGTTTTGCCATACCTTGCGTGTTCAATTATTGAGCAGTTACCAAAGATAAACATTTTTTTTTTCTCACAGAAGTTTCATAATGTTTGTTTAATATGATTTTTGTTACCTAATCAGCACATCTTTCCCATTTTTTACTGGCAGACAGACAAAATATTTGTAAGAAAGAATGATATATTGAGAAAATATTTCTAGGCACATCCATTATTAATTGTTTCTTTCAGTTTCAATATCTTTTATGTTATCTTAGCCCTGCTGCATCTTTTATGAAACTATCCTTTAAAAAATGGAATGATTTCTATGATAGGGCGCAGTCTGATAGTAGACAGATTACAAGAATATCCTTACAGTCTGTCTAAGTATTTTAAGACAGACAGCTGGATATCTTTTAAGGATAAAAGATAAGTTAACATATTTAAAGTTTAAGGATTAGTTCACAGCTTAAAAGATATAGTTCTGCAAAAATCATGAAGGACTGAAAAATCATGAAGGAATGTACCAAAAACCTCTGAAATTATATTCACAGCAGAACCAGTAGGTGTATTGATGGTGGTGGAGGTGCATCTCTGTTAACTGATCATGTAGAGAGAGAAGCTGTTGACAGGATAGTTACCAATGTTAAGTAGCCTGTCCAGTCTGCTTAGTAGAGAGAGCATATTTGTTCCTGATGATGATGATGTTCTAAATGACAATTTTAGACGTATGTCTGAAGTCATTTGTCCTGCACCTTTGGCTTTGTGTTGTGTGGAGAAATTGACAGTTACTTACAGAGGACATATCAGTACTGCTGGTACAGTCACATTTGTTTAACTGAAAGAAAAGGACTTGAACATAAACAAACAAATATTGATGCATTCATAATATAGCATTCTAGTGTCGAAATTAGGCTCATATTGAAGCTTTTGCTAGTCATACAGATTTGAGTATCATCTCATTTATTAGCTCACACACAGGGTGACACCTGATGTAAGAGATTCTCTCACAGAACTAATTGTCATTGATCTGTGCATGTTGATACATTCTCTTGTAATGTCATTATAATGTTTGTTGCTCGCAGTGAGTCACCAACTTCTCCTGCAGCCTGCTTCCATTGTAGTCATGACGACACAGGCTTTCATTGACCTCGTTCTGATTCACAAGGCTTAGAAAAAAGAATCATTCTGCTCTAAAAAGAATAACTTGCATACTAAATGTGCCATTTACTTCCGTTGGAAAGAATAATATTTCATAGACTGTAAACCATTATTATTTTTTTGCATTATTTATGTGACAACTGTTAAATTAAAGGTGATTAATTGAAACTACTTTTTCAGCACATTCCGTCACTGCTTAATATTGTTTTGTTTAAAATATGCTTCCTTTAGAGAACAATAAATAGGTACCGTGTCAGGGAACTAATGTTAACATTTTTCTAATAGTTAAATGCAGGGTGCAGCACAAGACCAAGAGTAATAAAGCTCCCTCAATTTCAACCAAGTTGATTTTTTCTGTGGCAATTTTACGAAAAGTTGTTTTTCCTCCATCTCTGATAATATGGGGAAGTTCTCAGTTCAACCTGTTCAGACTCTAAGAACACTGGTTATATTAACTTGCTGCTGTTTCGTAGCTATTAAAGGCTGCGGAAATGTTAAGTTCACCAGTGAATAATGCTTTCAGACTGTTCGTATTAAGTTCTCCATGTTCCATTCTTGTACAGATTTGATCAGTTATGTCCACTTTGAACTATCAGAATCATTTATGTTTCGATACAGTGGGTTAAAGCTCACTAAGATGTATACACTAGGGGGCTGCACGTCTCTGACTTTTCTCCGAAATGAATTACATCCTCCTGTTTATTTTTGGAACATATTTGCTCAATTAAAAGACAATGGCCCATATTCATCAATATTTTAAGTCTGAAACATATACATTAGAAGTCTAAATATTCTTTTTGCTCGGACATTGTTAAATTAGTGTATGGTTTGATGAAACTTAGCGTGAATATGCCTTTTGAAGCATTAGACAGCTCAGGAAAACTTAGTATTCATTTGCTGCCAACAAAGATATGGCAAGTTCACTTTTCAGACTTAAACACTGATGGATATGGGCCTATGAGGACTCTTGTAATGCCTTGAAAGTCTTTTAAAAACTGTCTTGAGACCAGATGTGACTGAAGCAGCAGCTTGACTTTCATAATATCTGTTTTCAATGTCAGTTGAGGCTTTATATTAAAATGAAGCACAAAATCAATATTAAACTGTTTGAGACAGTCTAAGGTTAAATGAAATTGAAGGTGAAAATTCTGGGAGTTACCTCGTGTGCACAAGTAAGTAAAACGAGGATAACTTGCTACAAGACTTTAAAGTCAGTAAAATTTACAATATAAGATAGAGCAAAATAGAAATTTTGGGTAAAAAGTATATATAACAATTCAAATATATTTCCATGTCAAACTTAAATATGTAGAAATGTAAAGTGAAAATAGAAGGCAGGTGTGTTCTTACAGTTGTAAGGTGTTTATATGTGCTTTTTATATAGCGCAGTGCAGGGTAAATAAATAACATCTTGAGTCATGTTTCATTAATTGCTTCACTGCAATATGAAAAGCATTTCTTGTAGTTTGTAAGCATTCAGATGCAGTTATTGTAACATGCATGTTAATGGGAATGTGTGCTAGTTAGAAGATCTATATCTGGCATAGACTGTTACATATGTGTGTCATACCCTCCAATAATCTATACATTACATTTCTCAAACTGATACAGGGATAGGATAAAGAATGCAGAATTGGCAGTGTGCAGATTTAGTTTTTTTTGTTCATTGATAATGCTAAAACAGCCAGACAGAGCAATATGCTTGTTTTGCAGTTTTATTTCTATAATTTTATCTCCTGCTTCTAATATTCACCATATTTCTATTATATGCATGTTAAAGGGAGGTAATTCTTCAGCATTTTGGGAGGTAGTTGTTTCAGTTACTTGTCATACTAATGTACTGCATAAGAAACATGGTATTTATTCTAAGTTTGATATTCTTAAGAAAATGGTAAGTTCTGAATTGGTTTCAGTGGTTTCTGAATCAAAAGAAGTAATGATTCTTGATATAAAAAGACAACACCCTTGACCCAGTGAAGTATCACTTGCAAAGACAAGTAGCTGTTGCCTACTATCTCTTTATAACTCTCAAGTAATTGTTAAGTTTTGTACTGAATTCACTTCCTCACTAAAAATGTCTAGTGTAAACATGTATATAAATCATTATTGTTGTTTATTTCAGTGTTGGACCTGATCTACTGGAGAGATGTGAAGAAGACGGGTGTGGTGTTCGGCAGCATGATGTTTATACTTCTGTCTCTGACGTTCTTCACGATACTGAGTGTTCTGGCGTACCTGTCACTCGCCATTCTAACCGTCACCCTCAGTTTCCGTGTCTACAAGAATGTCATGCAGGCCGTTCAGAAAACCAACGAGGGTCATCCCTTCAAGTAAACTTTTACAGATTTCTTCTTTTGTATAACTGCTGATAAGTGATTGAAAGTTCCTTGATAAATGTGCAAAAAATATTGCAAACATGACATATTGTTAAGTGCAGTTGCTATTTAGAGAATTTCTAGGCTATTCATCAGGCTTTGGCAGAAACCCCAGTTAATGCAATCAAACAATTTCTTGCAGCTTCTTGTCAGAATTTCCTGTATGCAGTAATAATGTGACTTTATTGTTCAATTTATGCTGTAACGTGATTCTATCTCCTCATTAAATCTGTATGGACAAATTTCTGCCGATAATTTTCTTTTAGAGCATTGTCAAGGCATTTTTCTCGATTGTTTTCACCAAAGACATGTTTATAAAACTTCTGTTTCATGCATTAAGTGATGAAGTTTACAGAATATTGTTCCTGTAACACTAGATAAAAATTTTCCTGGTAGAAAGTAGAAAAAAGTGCATTTGAGCCGTGCCATGAGAAAACCAACATAGTGGGTGTGCGACCAGCATGGATCCAGACCAGCCTGCGCATCCGCGCAGTCTGGTCAGGCTCCATGCTGTTCGCTAACAGTTTCTCCAATTCCAATAGGCTTTAAAAGCGAACAGCATGGAGCCTGACCAGACTGCGTGGATGCGCAGACTGGTCTGGATCCATGCTGGTCGCAAACCCACTATGTTGATTTTCTCATGGCACGTCTCATTTAGTAAGAAATTACAGTAGAGCAGTATTTAGAAATAGCAAAAGCCTAACTGAGGATTACTATTGTTGCATTTTTATGCCCCCGAAGGGAGGCATATAGTTTTTGAACCGTCTGTCTGTCAGTCTGTTGGTCTGTCCGCATTTTTCGTGTCCGGTCCATATCTTTGTCATCGATGGATGGATTTTCAAATAACTTGTCAGGAATGTGTACCACAGTAAGACGACGTGTCGCGCGCAAGACCCAGGTCCGTAGCTCAAAGGTCAAGGTCACACTTAGACATTAAAGGTTATTGCATTGATGGGCGTGTCCGGTCCATATCTTTGTCATCGATGGATGGATTTTCAAATAACTTGGCATGAATGTGTACCACAGTAAGACGACGTGTCGCGCGCAAGACCCAGGTCCGTACCTCAAAGGTCAAGGTCACACTTAGACATTAAGGGATAGTGCATTGATGGGTGTGTCCGGTCCATATCTTTGTCATCGATGGATGGATTTTCAAATAACTTGGCATGAATGTGTACCACAGTAAGACGACGTGTCGCGCGCAAGACCCAGGTCCGTATCTCAAAGGTCAAGGTCACACTTAGACATTAAGGGATAGTGCATTGATGGGCGTGTCCGGTCCATATCTTTGTCATCGATGGATGGATTTTCAAATAACTTGGCATGAATGTGTACCATTATAAGACGACGTGTCATGCGCAAGACCCAGGTTCGTAGCTCAAAGGTCAAGGTCACACTTAGATGTTAAAGGTCTTTTTTCATGATAGTGCATTGATGGGTGTGTCCGGTCCATATCTTTGTCATTCATGCATGGATTTTAAAATAACTACGCATAAATGTGTGACACAGTAAGACGACGTGTCGCGCGCAAGACCCAGCTCCGTAGGTCAAAGGTCCTAAACTCGAACATCGGCCATAACTATTCATTTAAAGTGCCATCGGGGGCATGTGTCATCCTATGGAGACAGCTCTTGTTCACATTCCTTTGCAGACAATAGCCTTATTTACGTCTTTAAAAATAATAGTTACTTTTTGTGGCATTGCTGGTCAACATTCACCCATATTGTTGATTCAGACTAGTTGCAAATATCAGGGAAACTTTAAATATCTCAATATAATTCAGTCTACACTAAATGAGCTGCACCATGAGAAAACCAACATAGTGCATTAAATTTTGCTGTTGGCTAACCGTTTCTCTAATTGCAATAGGCTTTGAAAGCAAACAGCATGGATCCTGACCAGCAGGCTGGTCTGGATCCATGCTGGTCGCAAATGCACTATGTTGGTTTTCTCATGGCGCGGCTCAAATAATAGTAAGTAGAGGTCGATACAGTAGTTTCAGGTTTAGGCATCAGAATTCACACGTGTTGACTTTATGAAATATTTTGTGTGTACTTACAGGAAGTTGTTGGAACTGGATATCTCACTGCAGAGTGACGTAGTCGAGAGTGCCGCTGATAAAATCGCAACAAACGTAAACAACTGCTCCAAAGAACTCCGTAGACTCTTCCTTGTTGAAGATTATGTAGACTCTCTCAAGGTTTGTGTGTAGTATATGTTAATTGTGTTGGTGTTTGCATTAGGTCATATTTTGACAATGTAATGTAAAGAACAGTTAGAATAATGTTATCTACCTAGACAGCTTAGTAGGTAGAGCACAAGACTATGAATTGAGAAGCTGCTTGTTATACCAGGATGAGGCAGATGTACTCTGTGGCAATTTTACATAGGACAGTATGACAGTCATTCTTCTACCTCTGAATTATGTGGCCAAGTTGTCACTTATTTGTGGAGAACAAGTTGATATGCACACAGAATACAGGCACTTTGGTTTAGTTAACTGACTGCCATTACATAGCTGAAATTCTGTTGAAAAATTGGCATTGATCCTGAATAAAACCTACCAAAATGAGAACATGCTGTTAGAAAACTTGGATAATTTAACCCTTACCCTGCTGAATTTTAAAGATGGACTGGTTCATCATTCAGTTTAGGCAGTACCATACTGTGAAATCATTAATATTCGTGGGGGATTTTGTGGTTGAGTCAATCCACGAAATTTAATCCCAACGAAATACCCATTCATTTTATGTTCAAAAGTTGAAATCCATGAATTCATATCCCCAAGAAATAGCCATTTTGACCAAAACCACAAAATTTCATGCCAACGAAATTAAATGATTTTACAGTATATTATTCGAAGCGGTATTCACTGAAAATTTACAGACTGAATAGCGATCAGTGCAGACCATGGTCAGCCTGCACGGACATGCATGCTGATCTTGGTATGCATTGGTCGCAAAGGCGGAATCACTTACCGCCAGCAGGCTAAAGGTTAAAGAGCAAATCAGAAACAATACAAGAAGTTACACAGCATATGTAGAAAATTGCTGTCTTGGTGATTCGTGGTGTTTCTCATTTCTGGCATTGTCTTTGACAATTTAAGGGAAAACATTTTGTCAAGCAGGAGTAACTGCTGCCAATAAACTTTTACTCTTTCCATGTTCACTAGATATTATTTTATTGGGAGAAAAAGTTTCTTTTTTGCAAGGAGGACAACAGTAAGGTTTAAATCTAGCATTAAATAACAAAGATTCTGTTCAGTGTTAGGGTGTTTCTTTTACCAAATTCAATAAAATAATGATCGCTTAATAATGCCCAATAATGAGCAAAATGCTTGTGTGATCCAGAGAACACAAAATATAAGGATAACTACTGTTGGACCATACAAATTGCTGAGTCAGGGCCTGGTACTCGAGCCATTGATGGTCGAGCAAACAGTGTTTTACTGTACTAATAAAGTAGACATTGTAATGATTAATTTGTCTGGGGAATCCTGTCTAGAAATGATTTTAACTTGTATATATGTCTGTTTTTATCTAAACAGTAGTAAGCAAGAGTCTTTTGACAGTGACATACCACTAAAGGTGTCTGCGAGATAGTTGTGAATTCTCTGTAGTCTGTATTCAGATATTGGTTATCTATAGATGTCTGGTTATTCAATTCTCATATATTTCGCGTTATATGTCATAATAGTTTGCCAATACTGTAGTTCCTTTATAGTGAACAATACGATATGATCTAGGCAGAAAATGTTGAGCCAGCATAATAATACCTAGCAGTCTCTGTAGAGAGAACATTAAGGGGTCACAGGCAATGCAGTTAATGTAAAAGTTGTACTCCTGGTTAGGCCAACAGGATGATGGTTGTAGGTTTGAATCCTGAGCCAGGTCTATGTTTTCTGTGATTATTTTATAAAGAGATATGTACCTAATGTCAGCTCTCTACCTCTTGGTAATGTTAGAAAGTTGTCAGTAACATAAGGAGAGAAGTTACTAAAGGTAAAATGGTAAAAAAATCTGGGAACACTGTTGAGAACGTGTGTTACGCCCAGTAAGAGTAAGTTCCCAAAAATGTAACATCTAGTCATCTGTCATAGGTGAGGCAATTATTCCCTAAGATTTAACTTCTTGTCAAATGTCTGTCATCACAATTACATGTAGAGAAAGGACCCAGATGGTAAACTGATTAAGGTTGCTGGCCTAATCACTTGCCCAAGCCTCTATGGGTTTTAGCCCGGCTGCACAGTGACTGAGGGAGACATCCAACTGCTTTTAGGAAGGTAAGTGGTTTCTGAGATGTCTGGAAGCCGAGGGTACTTCTGTGTTCTGGAGTAACCAGTTAAATTTGGAAAGTCGTCATATGAGACCTGAACTGAGTCCCTGTGACTTGAAACTGAACTAAACAAACAAAAAATATCATGTAGGGAAGTTGTAAATATACTGTAGAATGTCAGTACATGAAAGGAATCGAATTTTTTTTGTAGGTCAACAACTGGATACCCAACTTAATAAAGGGAAAAGTTTTGAATAAAACTGAATATATGTTTTATCAATTTCAGTTTGGTCTGTTGTTATGGTTGTTGACATATGTTGGCAGTTGGTTCAACGGCATGACACTAGTAATTCTCGGTAAGACTTTCACACTATGATTTTTAGTGCACTGTGTTAGATTTAACATACAGTTGTGTTGTTGATATTCATGTGGGACTGTCTTTCATAGATTTGTTTGGATGTGTAAATCCACAAAAGTAAATTCAATAAATGAAATTTCTATTTATTTTATCTTCCATCTATGTACTGGTGAAGTTTCATGCCCACAAAATTAAATAATTTCAAACAACTATAATATGTTGACTTGCGTCTAAATTTTTGTGAAGTAACTTTCAGAGAACAAGTTTCCTCTCAAATACTAAACAAAAATGACATTAAACCTGTTAAAGATGTAGTTTCTAAATTGAAAAGCATATGAGATCATGCTTACAAACAAAAAGATCAGTTTCAGTAATACTATATTTCTTCCTTGTTGACACCAGATATGTTCATCTCTGTGTGTTCTATAGCAGGTATGCATTTGTTTACATATTGTTATAATAGATAAGAAAAAATGATAATTGAGCCGTGCCATGGGAAAACCAACATAGTGGGTGTGCGACCAGGATGGATCCAGACCAGCCTGCGCATCCGCGCAGTCTGGTCAGGTTCCATGCTGTTCGCTTTTAAAGCCTATTGGAATTGGAGAAACTGTTAGCGAACAGCATGGATCCTGACCAGACTGCGCGGATGCGCAGGCTGGTCTGGATCCATGCTGGTCGCATACCCACTATGTTGGTTTTCCCATGGCACGGCTCATATTATAAAAAGGGTGACTACAAAATTTCTTTTGGAAAAATAACTTTATGATTAATATTTACATTTACTGCTGTTTATTGAAAGCTTTTTTTTCTCAAAATATTTGAAGTATGACGGGGAAGCTTCTCTCTGGTATTAACAAAAAAGTTAAAAGAATACAGTTCTTAACAGAAGGATTATGTTTTGATTTGATTTATATTTGTTATATTGAAGAAATAATATATCCCAAACATTGATTTCTCATTGAATTCAAATTTGAAGGAATTATATTAAGAAGATACAATAATACACATCTGAATGACAGTGATTTCATTCAAGAGAAATTCAGTGAAATATATTTTATTTAGATTCGAAACATTATCAAGGATAATAATCTACATCCTTGACAACTTTTACCAGGTATTTGCCGGTTTTGTGTGGTATTCTTTTCAAGTGATGTTTGATGCTATGGCGTAATATTTGTGACATACAAACAGTGAATTTCTTGCATGATACCACACAGTTTCAGTATTCTTGTTTAATACGAAAATCAATCAAGTAGAATATTATATTATAATAATGGATTATTTTGCTATATTTCAGCTGTAGTATGTATTTTCACATTGCCCAAAGTATATGAGACCTACCAGGGCCCCATAGATCAGAATGTGAACCTGGTTAGAGGCCAGCTCAACAATATCATGACTCAGTAAGTATACCAGCATATTTTCTGTTACACCACACTTTGTACTGTATGAGCTTTCTATGAAAGTTTTTCCAGAAAAAAATAAGCCCTTTTTGCAGGACTATTCAATAAGCAGGTAGAGGTATTGCACTCACCCACTGGCATTTTTTTTACCTCAGCTGAGTTTGAGATTGAAATTTTAATAGCAAATTTTACCAAAAATTTAGATTATATTCCAATTGAGACTTAACAATGGTTACTGAGTAGTCATTTGATTTTTAACAAACAATATAGATATAAGTAACAGTTTCATCATCAAACTCAGCACAGACTGAAATTGTTCTGTGAACTTTGGGCCAGATTTTGTTAAGTTCTTCACACACTTGTTCACTATGATGACCTAACTTGCAGTGTTCAGGTTTAAAAGTTATGCCCCTTTTTAGCTCCCTTGAACTTTGGAGTGAGTCTTTAGTTTACATGTAGATGTATTTCAGGCATCTGCCATACATTGTGGTCCATCACTCTGCATCAGCATTTTTAGCTCGACTATTCGAAGAATAGTCTAGCTATTCTACTCACCCTGGCGTCGGCGTCGGCGTCGGCGTCGGCGTCACACCTTGGTTAAGTTTTTGCATGCAAGTAATACAGCTTCATTTTAAAGGCATATAGCTTTGAACTTATTTATTCTTTTTCTGGACATTACCAACCTCATGTCAAGTTCCAATTTTCTCTAACATGTATTTTAGCAATTATGAACCCTTTGGACTTAGAAAACTTTTGGTTAAGTTTTACATGCAAGTTACTTCTCAAATTAATGCAGATATTGAATTGAAACTTACCATGTAGTCTTTGGGTTATAAAACTATTTGATAGCACCAGTCCCAATAATCTGACCTTCCATTTTGGCCAAATTATGCCCCCTTTTGGACTTGAAAATTCTGGTTAAAGTTTGCGTGCAAGTACATACAGCTATACTAAAAGGCATATAGATTTGAAACTTATTTTTTCTTTTTCTAGATCAATTACCTACCTCACTGGGACAAGTCCCATAACTCTGACATGTATTTTGGGCAAATTATGCCCCCTTTTGGACTTATAAAATCCTGGTTAAAGTTTTACATGCAAGTTACTATCTCCAAAACTAATATAGATATTAAATTGAAACTTCACATGTGTCTTCGGGGTTATAAAACTAGTTGATAGAATCAAGTCCCATAACTCTGACATGTATTTTGGGCAAATTATGCCCCCTTTTGGACTTAGAAAATTCTGGTTAAAGTTTTGCGTGCAAGTACATACAGCTATTACCAAAAGGCATATAGCTTTGAATCTTATTTATTCCTTTTCTAGGTCAATTACCAGCCTCACTAGGTCAAGTTCCATAACTCTTAACATGTATTTTGAACAAATTATGCCCCCTTTTGGACTTAGAAAATTCTGGTTAAAGTTTACATGCAAGTTACTATCTCCAAAACTAATGCAGATATTGAATTTAAACCTAACATGTTTCTTCGGGGTTATAAAACTAGTTGATAGCATCAAGTCCCATAACTTTGATATGTATTTTGGTCAAATTATGTCCCCTTTCGAACTTAAACTCTTTTGATATTTAACATTTTGGGTAATAATTTCCTGCTTCTGTGACAATATTTCGAATAGTCGAGCTTGGCTGTCTTACGGACAGCTCTTGTTACTTAAACGTCTTCTGCTTTAAAGATACTGGCCAGAGTTATTGGTCAGTCGCATCCTGGCATGGGTTTTTATGGTTAAGCTAGGTTCTATTCTAGGGGCCTGAAGAGCTGAAAACCTTTAAACAGTTCTCTTGAATTGTTTGATGGATCTTCATCAGACTTTTTCTTTAGCATCATTATAAGGTTCTCTCCCAATTTTGTTCAAATAGGGACACTTGGTCACTTTTACAGGCCACTAATTCTCATGAACTGCTCTATGGATCTTCATCAAACTTGGTCTATAGCATCAGAAGGTCCTCTCTCAAGTTTGTTCAAATGGGGGTGCGTCTAGGGGCTACTAGATATCTTTAAATGACCTCATGAAGTGCTTCATTGATCTTCATCAGATTTGATAAGTAGCATCATGTTCAGGTCCTTTCCCAATCGCATTCAAATGGGGGACTTGGCCTCTTTTAAGGACTGCTAGACCTAAAAATAGAAGAACCTTTAAATGACTTGTTCTGATGAACTGCTGACTTGGTCTGTAACATCATTATAATGTCCTCTCCCAAACTTGTTAACATGGGAGCACATGACCCCATTTAGTGACTGCTACAGCTAAAAACAGAAAAGCCATTAAGCATTTTGTTCTCATGAACGATTGTAGCGTCATTGTAATGGTTCTATTTGGTCCCTTATAGGGGCCACTAGAGCTGAAAATAGAAAAAAAAGACTTATTGTAAAACCTGTTATGACTTAAAATACTTAGCTGTGATATAACTGTAAGTTTTGTTGATTCACAAAGTTATGCCCAGATTTCAACTTAACAGTTTTTTGGTGTGATTTGTTGACTAAGCATTATAAAAGGTGAAAGTTTTGTCTCAGAATGGTTGTTGCCCAGTTTATGCCCTTCTGTCTATGTCTATGTTTTCAGTCTTATAATTTTTTTGTACTGACAGGGCTTTTGAATATTCAAGTGTTGCTGTTCTCTTGTTATATGATGAACATTCAATATTGCATATAAAGTTCAAGGGATGTAGAATTCTTCCATGTAAGGATGCTATGCAGCTGACTTCAGGGGGCTGGGTCCTTCTCAACTATTTAAGTTGAAAGTTACCATACAACCTAAATTGTGTTGCTGAAATTGTTAAAACTTAATAATATAAAGAAAAATTAGATTGAATTTGCCCTTATGGGATTGAGTCTTTCCCTATTTGATAACAGTGTTTCCATTGAAGTAATTTGATGTTTGGAGAGAAAGACAGTTTTGTTTTAATGTTAATTCTGTCTGCTAGAACTTTTTAAACCATTCAATGAAGTGAAAGAATTCTCAGAATCTGCTGAAAAATGAGAAATTTATGAACATTTCAATATTTGATGAAATGGCACCATTTTGTTTCCATGGCAACATTTAACAAAATGCCAAATTGATAAAATTTCTTGATATTTATTATAACTGTATTTCCTTATTTCTGTAAAAATAATTGCACTACTTTTTTCAATGTATTGAAAGAAATTGCCATGTTTTTACATCTTAAACTACAAAAACATTAGAAATTAAACTATCTGTGTAAATGATTTCATAAATGCCCTATAATGGCTGCCTCCATTGTTAGTCATTTTCTTCAAATTCAAACTGTGATATCTTGTTCAATTTAAAACATCTTTCGCTGTTACAAAAGAGTTGATGATGGTTTTTTTATGAAACCAAGGTAGTATTAGGTATTTCTTGCCCGTTAGGGTACTGGACCCGTAATGACAATATCCGTTTTATTATGTAGACTTTTAAAATGTTATTTCAATATTCTTTGGATAATAGTGTAGCTCATACTGGCTTTCATTTTATAATGGTGACTGCTGAAATGGCATACAAAACAGTAATAATCATTATTAATAATTAAGGTGTAATACCTTAAGGCTTGAAAGTTGGTATTTCACAATACAACTGGGTTGTTTTTTATGACTTTAAGCCAAACAAAACAAAATACTGATATCTGTTATGTTTCTTTCAGAGTGTCATCAAAGATCCCTTTCCCAAAGAAGAAAGCAAAGACACAGTAAGAAGAAACAAGGACACTTAAACAATTTTTGGACAGAAACAATACTTCTTTTATCAGAAAGATAACGTGTTATTCCATTAACTATTGAGAAATTTTTGTGTACATTAAAACAGCCACAGTTCACTTTTAGATTTCCATGGATTAGAAATTGGAAGAGAAAGTAACACAAAAAGTATATATATAGCTTGCGCGAGTCACAAATATATATGTAAAGTGAAATTTATTAGACTATTGCTGAGCAGTTTCATGTGTCATGCTTTCGTATTCATAGGATTAATATGTCGAAATTTGCTTAATGTAAGACAGCCCCTGAGGAGAAAATGAAAGTTCGAGCCCAGGAGTTATTTCAGAGTTGTGTCCCTTTGAAGTCAGAGGATGCATCAAGAGGGTCTTCAGTGATGTTACAGAGTTTCTTCCCTTGATAAGAGACTATATGATGTACAAACGTTTAATTAGTTGTATACTAATGACAGATTTTTGAAAAGAAATGGGAAAAATATCTTGAGAAAACGAGGGGAAAAGTAAATCGCAGGACAGTAAAATGATGCTGGGTTGGTCATCGTTTTCAGCTCACTTGTCACAAAGTGACAAGGTGAGCTTTTGTGATCATGCGGCGTCCGTCCGTCCGTCCATAAACTTTTGCTTGTGACCACTCTAGAGGTCACATTTTTGGGGGGATCTTTATGAAAGTTGGTCAGAATGTACATATTGATGATATCAAGGTCAAGTTCGAAACTGGGTCACGTGCCATCAAAAACTAGGTCAGTAGGTCTAAAAATAGAAAAACCTTGTGACCTCTCTAGAGGCCAAATATTTTACAAGATCTTCATGAAAATTGGTCAGAATGTTCACCTTGATGATATCTAGGTCAAGCTCGAAACTGGGTCACGTGCCGTCAAAACTAGGTCAGTAGGTCAAATAATAGAAAAACCTTGTGACCTCTCTAAAGGCCATATTTTTCATGGGATCTGTATGAAAGTTGGTCTGAATGTTCATCTTGATGATATCTAGGTCAAGTTCGAAACAGGGTCATGTGCGGTCAAAAACTAGGTCAGTAGGTCTAAAAATAGAAAAACCTTGTGACCTCTCTGGAGGCCATACTTGTGAATGGATCTCCATAAAAATTGGTCAGAATGTTCATCTTGATGATATCTAGGTCAGGTTTGAAATTGGGTCACGTGCCATCTAAAAGTAGGTCAGTAGATCAAATAATGAAAAAACGTTGTGACCTCTCTAGAGGCCATATTTTCCATGGGATCTTCATGAAAATTAGTGAGAATGTTCACCTTGATGATATCTAGGTAAAGTTCAAAACAGTGTCAGGTACCTTCGAAAACTAGGTCAATAGGTCAAATAATAGAAAAACCTTGTGACCTCTCTAGAGACCATATTTTTCAATGGATCTTCATGAAAATTGGTCAGAATTTTTATCTTGATAATATCTAGGTCAAGTTCAAAACTGGGTCACATGAGCTCAAAAACTAGGTCACTATGTCAAATAATAGAAAAAACGACGTCATACTCAAAACTGGGTTATGTGGGAACAGGTGAGCGATTCAGGACCATCATGGTCCTCTTGTTTTTCTAAGTCAGTGAGATTGGTCTGGGTAACTCTGCTTTAGTGCAATCATTACATGAATGGAAAAACTACGAGTGAATGCAAATTTGTACAGTGAATGATTGGATATATCTTTGATCATTTAGGATTTAATTAATATACCTGTGGAGTTACTGTGTACTTATATATAGTAATAATTTTTGGACGAAGGAAAAAAAGTTTTGTATTATAGTTTGTATAATTTATTAATTTTTTTTCTTTCTCTCCTCTGTGATAAAATGTATCGCTGTGCTCATATTGGAACAAATCTGTCTGTCTGCAGTGTCTATAAGTCTGGAAATATTGGAAATCAACTTTTATATCAATATAAGTAAAGAAGTACATTTGGTGCAATGTCATGCAGTATATGTATGACAATAATGAACATGTAAGCTGAGTTTTAACTACTAGAGTGTAACGAATGCTCAGTATGCCACATGCTGTATGAACAGCTTCAGGCATATTTGTTGCATTTCTAGATAACGCGCTCTCTTTCTAATAAGTACAATAGTGCTCCTTGCTTCGATATTTATACAGTTCTGTCCAGTATGATAAACTGAAAATGTAGATATTGGGTTCCATATCCAAGTTAGTTCGAAGTGGGGCTGAGGTCAGTATCCTTTCTTTTTCAGACTGCCTAGTCCGTAAAATGCGTTATTGACTGAAGTGTTGAGTATTATTTGTAATATTATACAGAAGTAAAAATCAAGTCTGATCATATGTGTAAAATGATAATAAAGTGGTATAATGGAAAAAAACATTTGCTTGGTGCAATACACAACAGCACCGGTCATTATGTAGTATAAACCGGATGATATCACATTGAATAAGGACAGAAATATGCAAAAATTACATAATGTTTATCGATATATAGTGTCAGTCAGTATGTTAACATGAAATGTTACTGTAAAGATTTGTTACTGTAACAAATATTTCTAGACTTACAACTACAAGTGTAATCTTCCTCTGTTATAACATTCTTTCATTTAGTGTTCTCTAACCTATCATTAGTTTTCTTTGACTTTTATATAGTTTTCTCTAACCCAGTTTGAAGTGCTATCGGTTTAAGTTTTTGTTTTGTTCAGTTATATATTTGTTTATTGAGCAATAAGTTCTTGTTTTCCATTTATAAATATATTAATCAACATCATTTTAAGATATAATAATTAGTTAATTAATTACATTATTCATCAGTATGTAATATTCCACTACATGGGTAAAAATGAATTATCTGTCAGATCAACTCAAAACACTGTTCAATAATCGGTGTGGTTGTTTTAGATAAATGCCATTTCTGTATGTGAATTGTGCAATGTTTCTTTGTTGGGTTTTGTTTTTGCTTTCGAGTGATTTATAACTTTTAAAAGTAATGAGTGGTACAAATCCTTTAATACTAAGTCATTTTAATTCTTGAACTATTACCCCTTAAAATCAGCTGTAAAAATAGAAATGAACGTTGATTTTCTTGGCCACTTTAGTGGTTCAGTCAGATAATCTGCATTAGCCGAAAAATGTGCAGCTTCCCTTTGGTAACTCAATGTGTGAAAAATCTTATTTCTTTTTTCCCGTTCAAATTCACGGTGTTTTGATAGTACAGGATATAGAGGATAATTAGATTTTAACTGGGCCGCAGGTTTATAGAATGTCTGAACTTGTATGTGTCAAACTCTATTCTGATCTCATTGTTTTACGATGCAATGTTGTGTAATTTTTGTTGTTGCATTATTCAACAGTCCCAGATATAGCTTGTCCAACCCTCTACAAAATTTGATACAGTATTTGAGTCATGGAAATGTTTGAAGACACTGGAGAAACCACAGTAGTTTGTGAAAATTTGATCATTTTGCTGTTGCTTTGTCAGAAGCAGGCATTTCTAGAAGATTAGTGATTGAGTTAAAATGTAGAAAAGTTCTTTCTTAGTGACGAAATGCATGGGAGATGGGCAGTAAATTAAATATAGAGACAAAAAAAAATGGGATGAATATAATGTTACGAAATTTTGTGTGGCGTATGATACACGAGTTCCTGTTTTAAAGTCTGCAGAAAACAAGATAAGATAAAACAGAGGAAGTTTTTTGCAAACAGCTTTGAGCAATTTTACGTAAATACTGAATTTTCAATGATTTTGTAAAGCAAACTCCCCTGATTTTCTGTCACATTTTGAAAGCAATATTTATAGCATTAATACCTGAATGTTAGAATATTCATTTCTTACTATCGTTCATTTCAAATAGGGTATTTTTTTTAGTAAAGTTCTAAGTTAATATTGGTCTTGAGATGTATATAGAGAGAACAGCAGTCCATTATTATGTACAGTTAGCTTTGAGTATATTGTTGTCTATTACCTTTGAATTTAGCTTGTGCCTATACATATATATTATTGAGACATTTCTACATTTATTATAATATTTAGTATTTTCTGTAAGAAAATAGTTCATGCTGTTAAAAGGTATAATACTATAATATTGTCTCATTTTTTGAGTGTCCAGTTTTATAAGAAGACAGTTTTTGTATTACGTGTGAGACATTTTTTGTTCCACGTAAAGGGTTTTGTACCACATATTCATTATATATTATTGTTTAACTGTCAGTAAGTTTTATAATAATACCACAGTAATAATGTTGTTGTTTATGTATTCACAATATAGTTTCTCTATTAATCCATATGTAGAATTCTTCATGTGAGCATGCCATCCAGTTGGCTTGCGGAAGGTCTGTGGTTCTACCAAGGTGCCCGCCCATGCCTAAAAAATGCCCAAAGAGGGACCTGGGGTCTGCCAACAGCTGGAAATTCACCATATGGCCTTCAAATGTGTGATGTAACACCCAACAAAACAAAAATGTTACTAATCTATATATCTAGTAATATCTAGTGACAAGGGAAATAAAATGCTGAAATTTTAAGAATGTTAGGACTTTTTAAGACAGTTAATGTGACAGGAACAATATTCTGAGAAAAAGTGGCTTATATGAAATAGAAAATTCAGCCAGTTATAAAATGATTATTACCTGTGTGCGGAGGTTGATTATTTATATTTTGCAGCTAGATTATGGTAGGCACAGACAAGCACTGACTCTGTACACAGATTTTGCAGTCTCAATGTTCACTTCATTAACCAGTCTAGAAACTGTTTCACATCAAAAAATGTATTTTGTAAATTTATAACTACTTTTCCAAAAATGTTATCAAATGCAGTAATCCATTTTCTACCATTTGTACCACAGTTGAATAAAATGTTATGCCAAATTCAACTAACATATTTCAACTTCATCATTACTTTGGAATTACAGAAATATATGTCATCCCAATTTTGTTACACAAATAATTTCCGCCAGTTAGAAACTTGCATTAGAAGCTCTCACACAGTATAGTAAGAACATTGTAATATAGCAGTGAAAAGATGTTGAGATTAGCTATGTTAGCTCTGTGTAATTATATAAAACTGTTGCTAAGTTCCTGTGTTTGTTCATACAGCATAGTTAGCTTGTGTAAAAGGCCTTCCACTTGTCACTATTAAGCGTTTTTTCTTGTCAATAAAGATGTTTTTCTGTCCACTATAACTGACTTATTCATTCTTCTAACCTAAGTAACTTGAGTAATGAAAATTTGTGTGTGCTATAGTTCAGAGATCTCATTTATTCTCCAAATGTACAAGGATGTTGTTTAGTTCACAGCGCAAGGTAAACGTAAATAAAAAAGACACAGAAAGCCGACCAGGCTAGCTCAGAACTACAGGGGCCCATTTTGATTTCAGTATGATGTGTTTTCAGGACAGTTGGACAAAATAACAGTTGTGGAGACATTTATCTCTGCTTAACCAGGAGGTAGCTGGTAGACAGATAGGGTTACAACTCTATTGGTAATAGTACTGCATACTATACTCGGTGCTGGTATAAGAGGTGGTTGTTTCTCTGGAGTGAATTTTCTTTGTAATGAGACCATTGTTCTTGATAATATGAAAATATTCCAAATTAGTTTATACAACTCCATTTTAGCTCATGGAGCTCATTTGAATGACGAGTCCGTTTCCTGCAACAAAACTACTGTTGTAGCATGAGAAGGCATGGTCGTGACCATAACGAGTTGAACGGTCGACACCTTAACCAGTAGACCACTGCTCTCCTTATGCCAAATTGTTCAGAAGAAATAAGCAGGGGGCTTCTCCGTAAGTTGCAGTGTATTGCTATGTACAAAACATGCCATGTACGAAGACTTAAAAAAATAACGTAGACTTTCTCTAGCTTTAATATACTTCAATGATGCAAAATAAGAAATCACAAAGGGCAATCTTTCTTCTAACTTTCATCAAATCTGACATGAATATGGACATGTTAATAGAAATTATGCTTTCTGAAAGACCGTTGCTAACACGAACCGGCGCATGGTGATATTTCGACGCTGTTACTGCAGAGGATGTTTTCATCATATTCGCATTAATTCATATTTGTAAATTACTTTTATTAACTTTGACAGGAAATACCCAAGCTTGTGTTCGGTTTAAAATTTTGACTTTCTGCGAATCGTCTGTACAACTCGAAGACCATGGCACAGACAACCAAATTCCAGTGCATATCGCTTTGACATCTTGTATAATACTATTTTGACGTAATTTCTGTTGTTAATTAAGTGAAATCGTTGGCAGAGGAATTTAAATCATGACAATTTAATAACGTCTGCGGCTATGCATGTCCAATTATACCTGCATGTCGTATTTAATTAAAAAGTTATATATGCTTCAAAAATCCGCGAAAATGTTATGAAAAGTATATCACCCAATATTACGCAATGACTGCGAATTACAAATGATAAGGTTTATATTGATTATACACAATGAGCGGATTTCGACAGAAAAAGGTCAAATTGCGAATTTCCAGCTTTGATGATGGACCCCAGGACGTGCCCCTCCGTGCATTATTTCATCACAAGCGGACACCTAGGTAATAAGCCATGATCTAAGGAATTCAGTATTATGAATAATCCAAATACTGGAGTTAACAAAACACAATTTTGAAATATTTTATTGAACTTGTGGTAGACATAGAGAATATTACACGCGTGTCTTTTGATATTTAATTTATCAAACGAGTTGATTAATATAATTACCAATTTTAATCAACAGTTTAATAAATTCAATGTGGAATGACACGGCATGTAATATTCTTTTTACCTATCACGTGTTACTTCTTCCTGCTAAAACATCAAACGTTCTTCCTTCATCTATTATAGACCAACGTCTCCTGTGTCTGAAATGACGTCAACGTCAAATGAGCCGCACCAGGAGAAAACCAACATAGTGCATTTGCGACCAGTATGGATCCAGACCAGCCTGCGCAACCGTGTAGTCTGGTCAGGATCCATGCATGCTGTTCGCTTTCAAAGCCTGTAGCAATTAGAGAAACTGTTAGCGAACAGCATGGATCCTGACCAGACTGCGCGGATGCACATCAAATCATGAAAAAGTATAAATGTTTGTTCGTTCGTCTGACACAAACGTTGCTCAAGCTATTGTTTTAAACCAAGATTGGTAGAGGGAACACTATTGACGCAAGTGTCTTTGTATTAAATATATGATAGGGATTTCCTTAGCTAAAACAATTCAGCTTTAGAGATATTATATGTTGTTAATGGACGCGACCTTCAGAATATAAAAATAGCGTCAGTTAGTTATGGTAGCCAGAACTAGTACTGCTTTTAATGAAAACAATTAGTGCCAAACGCAAAGGGGATTTTAGTCAAACCTCTTAAATGAAATACGAATTTTTTTCCGAAATACATACAGGTTTTTACCACACTTGGTTAGAAGATGATTATACATATTATATTTTCCCCGTTTAATGAGTTTGGGTCAAATTCTGAGCCTCTGAAATCATAAAAAATCCATCTTTGTGGGACCGTGTTTGACAAAATGTCCAATTCATCCGGTGTTTTGCTTCACTGCTTGCAGTAAATTAATTATTTTTGATGATGTCTTGCATATTTTGTGCATTAACCCAAAAATAAATCAATTATATCCGGACGGTATATTATTCCAGATTATAGAAAGACAAAGAATATTTCAAAGCACAATTTCTTTCAATAGGCGACTGTTTTTACGGGAGCCTACTCGTCTGCGCTTACTTCATTACTAGGTCCAAGGGGAAGCACTGCAATAATATTAACGCGCCATAGGTCACGTACTACATGACGAAATGTTTTCATGTAAGTCACGTTTACCAAGCATTTCTCGAGTATTTACGGGTCTGAGTTTCGGATATTGCAACATTTCTCTGGATTCAGTCAACATAAACTGTAAGTACCTTTATTTACAAATCTTCTGTTAAAAAATATTGTACTTTGAATATTAAACCAAAGAAGTAATACATGTATAAATCAATTCTTTTTATTATCCGGTTGTGTCTATTGAGACGCTGGTTGTAAGGTTTACGAGTATACATTATACGAAGAAGATTAAAGTTATATCAATATCGACTTCAGTACTAGGCCCTGTGATTCGGCAAGCCATTCATAAAATAGTAATAAAACCGGTCTGATTGGTAAAAAGTGGTTACCAAGGTTACGGTGCTATATGATAATAATATATAAACGTCATGAGCATTTTTTATGCACCTAACTTAAGGTACTTCCGCCATCTTGAATTTAGAGTGACCTTCATTTGAGGTGTGAAAATATAGTGAACCAAAGCTTTCAAATGCAGCTGTTCCGTAGCATAAAAACAGCTCAGTTTGCAAGACCTGAACTAAAAGTAGCTGTATAAAAGTGATACTAAAATTTGGAAATAAACAAAGCAGATATTTTTCCAAATTTTTGGTTAGATTTATAAATCCTTTCAAAATACTTTATTAAAAATTCATGAATGGCAAAAGTTAGTTCAAAGTTTCAATTAGTGCATAGGAGAATTGTCTTACTAAATAGAACTAAACTTATTACAAAATCTGTTTTCAAATCTGACCACTTCATGTATTAAAACGAAAATACATTTGTACATATTGCTATTTTCAACATAGTATTAATACATAAAAGTAGTGCAATGTGCGCACAATGATTTTTCTATGTATGGTGTACCGAACTGCCTAAAATTGTAAGAAAAGTCTCCGACTTAATGCCACCAAGATTTGGCAATGATCAAAAATTCGTTTAAAGGATTGTGCAAGTATAAGAAAGGTTTAATTTATTACATTGGAATTTATGTACTTACACACTGCTTATCTCAAGGAAAATTTGGAGCAAATGGAATTTTCGAAACTTCCTGCGGTAACTACCGAAATTACTTAACGTAACTTTCTCACACATACGTGATTTTATATTTATTAATTATAAAAACAATCGAAATATTTGCTTTATCACGGTATATGCAAACATTTTAGACAATCTTGAAACATTGGGCCACAGTATTTCCGCATACTGGTCCGGGACAAGTTCGGTGTGTATAGAGATTCCTTATTAGATGTTTCATGCGTCGTAAACTAACCAGTTTTGATCTGTCGACTTTTTATACACTATGAGAATTTATGCAGCATGTTTTTAAAAATGCAGTGAGAATAAATCGCAGACAAAAATGTACAGCCAAATATGTTATGAGGTAATACAATTTGTATACAATTGTAGATAACTACAAAACAAACAAAATGCAATCAGTTGAACTTTTCAGGCGAAAACCTGATGATTAAAATCAGAAATATCTCAGAAGTTACTGTTCTTCGTTAAACAATAATAGCAGCGGTCCAGTACTAAGACTGCCTACGAAACCAAGGATAACGAGTATAAACATAAGGTACACCTGAAAATAATAGACTTGCTATTTGCCGAGTGCACACTTGTTTTCTATAGTCGTTAATATAAAGTAGACTTTGAAATATGCGCACACATGCATAATCTCATAAGCACTTCTTTAATAATGTATGAACCGCCTCGGTAGCTTAGTGGTATCTAGCGTCCGCTTCGAGAGCGGGAGGTCGTGGGTTCGATCCCCGGCCGCGTCATACCAAAGACGTAAAAAATGGTACTAGTAGCTTCCTCGCTTGGCGCTCAGCATTAAGAGGATAGTGCTAGGACTGGTCAGTCTGGAGTCTGTATAATGGGACTAGGTGGGGTATCATGCCACGTGTCTACGGCGTGATATTCCAGTGAGGCAGCACTATAAAGTTGGGCATTGTGCTCACTGCTACAAGTAGACACCGTCGTTTATATGACTGAAAAATTGTTGAAAAAGACGTTAAACCCGAACACACACACACACACACGCACACACACACTCTTTAATGTATGTTCTCTGAAATTAACAAATAACTGGCTCAACTGAGACACCATACTTTAAAGTAAATTCAGTTTATTCACCACGAGGTTCAAAATGCACGGGAGTCTCGTGATAGTACATGCCTTTAATTTCACATGGTTTAAGTGTAAACAAATAGTTAAATTTGCTTCGTTTTATTTCTTACGGAAAAGATCGGACGGTTTTTTATATTGGAATAATTTTAGAACATATATGCATTTAAAATTGAAAGTTGGTCGTTTTCTACAGGATGTAAAACTGAAACAAGTAAGCACTTTTACTTTTTCAGCAATGTCCCTCAGGTGAACTTTGACACTGTTTACAAAGAGAAACCAGTTTTGTGTCATCCTGAAATGCGTTGTTCGGCTGAAACTTATTGTTCCCGGAAAAGTTCTAAAATGGTTTATTTTGGGGATTTTTGTTTTATTTATGTATTCAACACAATGTGCAATATTTCCAGTTTTTGAAAATGATTGAAATTGAACTTTATTTTAGAAAAGGTTCCGATCTTTCAATAATATTTTGCCAGCGGATGCTTACACATTTTAAGTGAAACGCCTTTCTTGTCCAAAGGTGGTGTGTAAAGCGAAAAACTATCATTACACATGCGTTTATTCTTTAAATGTAAAGGATCGGTAACAGATTAAGGAGATCGGGCAGTGCTAAATTATACTAAATGGATATCTCTAACCATGAATAAGGAGGCATATATATTTCAGTAAGGAAAATCTGAGGTAAAGAACAATCATATATTTAATTCCTTGAAATAAAACATGGCGGCGAAATATTTTAGAAAAACTGTGCACGTTTTTTGCGCATTAGAATGTTTAACGACATTTTCTTGAAAAGTAACGCTCGTGTGCACTATTTTGGCATTTCTTTGATTTGAAAATAAATATTTTATAGCAATTTAGGTTGCATACGATACCGAAATTTTGCACCAAAAATGTTCACCCATTTTCTTCCAAAGCAATGTGGAGATAGGGTTCAGCGTAGCTTTCATGCTTGCAAGTTAACCTACAGATATATCTTTTCAACTTTTATCATATATTTTTTGTGTCCTTGCATTTCGAAAGCTGTTTCGAGGATTCTGATTTTTCACATGAATTTCTAATTTCAATTTGCGGAAGTACCTTAAGTCTGTCAAAATGTTCGTTATATATATATGTAATCCAAGTATTCTTAACGTCATTAAAAACGCGACGCATTAATAGCGTAACTTTTATCATCTAAAAAATGAGATGTTTAGATTAGTGGTAAAATCTCAGATTGAATCTGGTAAGCAATTGACAGCTATTATAAGAATTAGTCAAAATAATTCGACGTTCAGATTGTTTTATATTTGTGTCGGGGCAATCTAAAGTGGGGATATTGCCCATATGAAAAAATTATCTCAATATTTCCAAGGATCGCTATTATATCATTTTAAGTTGACTGATTTTTGCTTTTGGAGATGTAATGTGGCGGTTTTTTGACGTCACACGTTTAATACGTTACCTAAATGTTTTAGACGTCAACATTAAGATTAGTATTTTTTATTCTCTGTGCAGGAAGTTTACCAGATATGACAATATCTCGGGTTGCTTGTGTCGTATCGACAAACTGGTTACGTGAACAGTTGGGCACGAACATCAAAAATCAGATCTCCAAAAAACTACGTATTCTCGACACATCTTTCCTGAAAAACAAAGAAGTCGATACTTATACCACATGTTACCTTCAGTGAGTATGTCTTTCATTTCATACACAATATCTTGAAAGTAAAAGAGCAGTTAATATTTTCGAAGTTTTTCCCTAAAAAAATCCAACACATTTCCTAAAAGCTAGAAAATCCTTGCGGAGTACAAGAAGCAACTGCGGAAAATAGTAGGGCTACGTGACTCTGAATCTATTCTATATAATACTTATATCGTTACGTAAATAATACTTTCAAGTTCAAGTTTTCAAGCTCAAGTTTATTTTTCATATCAGGGCATATAATATGCATGTGATGACAACATTGATACACATATTGAACCAGTATAAAGACAATGCTCAGTGTACAAAACAACAATGTGCAGCATACTGCACATCTAAAAATAGAACTACTTAGTATACTAGTTAATCTTTGATGTTAGATATTCCTACGCCGTTTGTTCTATAATTTGCGTAATTTATATACTTACGCATGTGCATCCAGCTATGCGATCAGTGTATTTTATGGAGAATGAAATTATTTAAACTGAGACAAAATGATTTTACAAAATAATAATTGTAATAAGTTTTGCTTTAATTTTGCAATTCATAATTCTAGTGATGGATAAAATGATATTTTAGCATGAACTTTTTTCTACTGGCACTAAAAAAGGCACATTCAAATAGGTAGTGAAAGTCATCCCCTATTTAATTTTTGTCACAGAGTGTACATTTTCTTTCACATCGTTCAATGTTATAATGTCTCCCTTTCTCAGGTAAGGAATGATTCATAGTTCTAAATTTGCAAAGAATTTCAGCTAAATTATATGGCAGAAATATCCAAATACTTTTCAAAACAATGTAACCTACCTATTTATACATGCGATACACAAGGAAGGCATTTAGGAGAGATGTCAACAGAGTTAGATCTTGCAATCTAGTCTTAATCAATGATTTAAAATGTCTAAAGTTAGCAATATTTTGATTAATAAAATATTCTGACAAACCAAGCTCATCAAGACTAGTTCTTAACAAAACTCGGATATCCAAGGAGAAATAAGTTTATTGTTATTATGCAAATACAGAGAGTTTTTTTACAATATTTTACAAACTTTATCATCTTTAGCATTTAATAATTAGCTCATATAACATAATATTCGAGATTTGGCCTGTAGGGTTATTGGCATAATACCTAACTCACCACACACCCTATAAACGACTGTATTTCCCCTCTTCCTCTTGCGAGTGATCAAAACAATAAACTGACAGCTAAACGTTGAAAAACAACATTTAAAATGACTGATTAGCTTTAAAGGTATATATATTTTCATTTTATTAGAACCTGAACATGACTTGTTTCTGTATATAATGTGCTAGTCTGATGACAGGTAGAATTATAGCAAAAACTCGATTGATCACTGATTTTGTCCAGAAATTATACATTGTCGGCGTCCCAAGTACTTATTTTCTTGCTGGAAGAATGACCTATATGTAAATTCCACTGTTTCATGGATAAAGAAACAATACTAGTTTGGTAAAATTAAATATAATCATTGATAAATTCTCGAATTTGTTTATAACCGTAAAGGAAAGAAGATTCAGTGCTATTTCCTGACTGTATGCATGCTTGCTTAATTTCTGTACAAGTGCTTGCGAGTTCGGTAGATAGACTGTATGCCTGTTTGTGAGTGACTTCTTTACAAAATGTCGGCGTTTCCTATGCTCCTGTAATATTTCTTCATATTTAGAACCCGCAAACAATGTTTGAAGGAGGGCGGTATAAAGCAGTCACCATGCGGTCTGTCTGTTCGATCTGTTTGTATATGTGTCCTCATATATTTGGTCGTGCAATTACTTCAATGCTATTGCACCTACCTCTCTCAAAGTTTTCATACAAACATCGGCCATATGTAGTTAATGCCCATCTTATTACTTTCCTTTTTCTTTTTAAAGTTACACTTAAAGGAGAAACATGGTCTGTGTTTCGTGTCAGTGCCATAACTTCTTTATACATGAAGGGATTTTGAAATAACTTGGCACAAATGTTCACCATCATGAGACCGTAATGCGACGATGTCTCATACAAGACTATATTTTCTAGAATTTCAAACCAACTAATATATAATCGCAACTGCAATTAATAACATGTGAGAAAATGAACAGTAAATGGGATGAAGCGGCGCCAGATTGAATTCACTAATCCTTTGTGGATCGCTTTCTTGACAGCGGCGCACAGTAATCAGCTTTATTTTAGGTTTGTCTTTGTATGTGCCATAAACACATGCACTTTAACATGAACCTTGTCATATTTTACTGAAAATACATTCTGAGAATGAAATAAGTCCCCATTTTACAAGCAGAAGTGCCATTAGAGGAAAAAAATGAGGGTCTATTACCTCACCTGAGCAAGAAGTGCTCTAGAAGAGCTTTTGTGATTACCCTGTGTCCGTCGTCTGTCGTTGTCGGGTATTTTTCCCGATATCTGGAGTAATGATGTTATTTACCTTTGTACAAGAACAAGGGTAGCATTAATAACCCTGACAATTACAGGGGCATAACTATATTAAGCTGTTTTGGAAAGTTGTTCACATCTTTATAAAACACTAGGTTAAACACTTTTGAGGTCAATAACATATTGTGTGAAGAACAGACTGGATTTAGAACACATTATAGCCCTGTTGATCATATATTTTCTTTAAAGTTGTTAATAGATATGTATTTTGTCAATAATAAAAGACTCTACTGTGCTTTTTTGGATTAACCAAATTTCCCTCAACTCAGTCAATCGTATTGCTCTGCGGCGAAAGATTCTAAGTTACAATATTGATAGTAAATGTTTTAAAATTATTTTCAACATGTATGATAAAGCGAAGTCTTGTGTAAAATCAAACAATACTCCATCTGAATTTTTTGTGATACAGGAGTTAGACAAGGTGAAAATCTCTTTCCTATTCTATTTTTTTTTATTCTGGAATGATTAATAGCTTTTTGTCTAGTAAATTTCATGGTCTTCAGTTATTTTCTGATAATGCTAGTCATATGTTAAGTGATAACGATTTTGAAGTTTTCTTCTTCAAGTTATATTTGCTATTGTATGCTGATGACACAGTAACCTTAGCAGAGACCCCTAATGACCTCCAGTCAGCTCTTAATGCTATTTCAGAGTATTGCAGCTCATAGGGGCTAAAGTTGTCATATTTTTGACAAATAAGAGAGGTATACGTAATGCTTCAGTATTCAATTTGAGAGTAGTATATTTTAGAAATTGCTGGCTACTTCTCATACCTAGGTATTCAATTTTCATTCAATGGCAAGTTCGTAGAACTGAGGCTCATTTAGTTGATCAAGCACGCAAAGCTATGTTTGCAGTTATTAGTAAATTCAGGGAGTTTTTGGAGTAAGTTAATAAGCTCCAAGGAAAATAAAATTTGTAATATTTTGTACAGAACTTCTCTCACTGTCTCAGAGGCAAAACAAGAAATTTAACTGGTTATGTTATTTCAAAAAAAAGTCTTGATTCTCTTGGTATATCTAATTAGTCGTTAGATCAGAAGATTCGCTCTTGTAACTCCTTCTAAAATGCTGTTAACACTTGAATTAAAGATCAGTTTATACAAAACTGGAACTATTCAGTTAATAACCCAAGCAAATGTTTAAATTATAGACTGTATAAACACGAATTTGTATTTGAAAAATATTTCAAGCTTTTACCTTTTGACCTTAGCATTTCACTTTGTAAATTCAGATGCATGAATCATGTTGCCAATAGAAAAGGGTAGATTTGAAAACAATGCAGGAGAACAAAGTACTTGTCATTTGTGTAATTGTAACATATTTAGGAGATGAATTTCCTTTTTATTACAAATATATATTTCAAAGTTGATAAAAAATGTAATATATTTTTTTTTCTGTCAACATAATATTCATCTATATATTTAATATATAGATGAATATTATTTTAAATATCCAGATACTCTCAAATTGTCTGACCTTATGAACAATTACAATAAGAATACTTTGTTAAAACTGACTGTTTTCTGTAAAAAAAAATGATGTCTACTTTTAGATAAATAGTTAGTTCTCATCCTCCACATCATCAGTTACTTCTGCAACGATTTGTCAGATTTTACATGCCAATCTGATTTTGTTACTATGACTTGTTATTGTTACAATTGTTGTCAGAGGCCCTTATGGGCCTTGACTTGATTAATAAACTGTAAACTGTAAAAAAGCAATGAAAACGACCAAATCCGCAAGGACATATTCCTGGCGTGTGTGCGTTATCACTATCAAATGCAAACTATTTCTAACATCAGAAATAGCGGTAAATCTTGACAGTCAGTAAACATGTCGGCTGTATTTGTAACGATAACATGTTTATCAAAGTTTATTATTGAGAAACGGGGTCAAACCATTAGGCCATTCGGCTATTTTGTGCTGCTTTTGAATCTTGTTGACTGATTCACCATGAAGTTAACTCTGAATTACTAATAAGGACTTAATCGACTTTTCCGATAATATATTCGTTATCCTTTTCTATTTATACGTTCATCCGCAGGATACTTGCGGGTGAAATAGTTTTGTTTGTTGTTTTAAATCAGAGGATCATTTTCTTGCAGACGGACAGACAGACGGGGGTCAACCTATAGTCCTCTCCTGTCTCATCTCACTGATATTTTGAAATCGTAAGGTAACATTACTTCGTGCGATTTCCATAGGGGATCGACGATTAATTTCTTGCAAGACATGGTAGGGACCTTGTGTATACATTCAGTTTCTAATTCGTTTTTTATGATAGTATATTAGTGTAAAGCCAACTCTGAACACTTGCATGTAAACGATGCTGAAGCATTCAATTAATTATTTAATTAAGTAGGATAGCGAGTCACAGACACTCGAATCCAACCACCCCAATGGATTAGTTTAAGCATCGCATGGGGGGGGGGGGGGGGGGGTCGACATTTAATGGCAGTATAAACATGACGACTGATTAAAAGAAACACTTTTATATGCATATTTTTATTTCATTTACGCATTTCAAGGACGTAAATCGCCTTTTGTAATCGCAATTTGGAATACAGTATCATTCGCAAATACGAATTCAGATCAAATATCAAAATTGGCAAGCCGGCATACAGTAAATGTTTTTTTACCGACTAGAGAAAAATTAATTTCATTCAAAAACGCAACAGAAACAAAACATTTTATTTACATACATTTATGGAGTATGCATACTCATTACAGAAAACAAAATGGATAATTGGATTACAAATCAATTTGGCGTGATATTCATCAATTTCTTGACATCGTCGAGAGAATTTTCATGCAATGAGTGTGATCAGTCAACATTTTTTAAACATTACCTGTCAGTTGCATCTATTATTTCATCATATACACATATTTATGTTAGACTTACCGTTTAACTTAAATACACATAGAGTGTAAAGCCAAATAATGAATTTAATGAAGATTCGTACCTTTTCCGTGTCATTTTATTGTTTTGATCACTCGCAAGAGGAAGCGGGGGATACAGTCGTTTATAGGGTGTGACCATATATCACTTACAATTTGGTCATTTCATGTGGACGGACCGTCAGGGGAGGTAACTAGGGTCACATTAGTCTAACCATGTATCTTGAGCATTTCTATTTAATTAATAATGTTCCTTTTTATTTTAGAGAGCACATACCACAGTCTGTATACTTTGGGTTGCACAACTGTGTAGAAAGCACACCAGAGCTTCCCCGTAATTTACCGGATCCACAATGCTTTTCTGAATATGTGCGGACTTTAGGAGTGCACCCAGACACCCATATTGTGGCATATGACAGATTTGGACCTACGCCGGCGTTCCGAGCATGGTGGATATTTAGGGTATGCCATTGTTTAGTTTGACATAACCGCGTCACGATTAGTACTGACGTCAAAATAAATATTATTTCCATTATTAAAATGGTTTAAAATGGGTTTCAAGGTTATCGTAAAGGTATCGAAAACGTGAATTAAGAAGAATTTACCTTCTCATTCACAATTTAATCCGCAGAACGTATTACTGCTCATATTTTAACACTATTGAAGCCGTGACTGTTACGCGTTGACGTCACGTCGACGTACTATATTTTGGCGCCATACATGCGCTGTGAAATAGCGCTTCCCTGTTTACTTGTTTACATAAAAGAGGTATTATAATATGAATAAAATAGAGTAGAACCATGTGGTTATACCGCATTTAATTATTCACTCGGGCTACGCCCACGAGAAGCGTAATCTCTTCGTAAATGTTTCAATATAAAACTGTGTAAAGCGATATCAAAATGTATTGTGTATATTACAGCTGTACGGCCACAAGAATATCTCAGTGCTGGACGGAGGACTCAGAAAGTGGATAGCAGACGGGTACGAGACCACCAATGAGTTAGTCACTGTTGAGGTAAGGGCTTTAAAACCTAGTGAAACTCAAATATAACTATGAAAAATTCCCCAAGGTCATCAAAAAAAGGATGGACATAAGTAGAAAAATGAATATTGTTTCATTCATTTAGAAGGAATCGGTGCAGTTATCAAAATTCAGCTGTTGAACCCATAAATCGCTGTTTCGAATCCATCTGTCTCCCGACCGTATGCCTTGTAGTACAAACACACATTTCTCTTTGAAAGCGGGCTAAATTTATTTAAACATTTATAAGTAAATTAACTTAACTGAAACACGTTAGAACTGCTCTACATCACTACTGTATTATATTTTCAGCCCTCGAATTTTGAAGCAAAACTAGACAAATCTTTGATACGTTCATACGAAGACATGGTGAGGAACGCCGAGACAAAACATGAACAAGTACTTGATGCGAGAGCAGTTGACTGTGACACTATAACTAATGGTATGCTAATTAACCTTTACCCTACTAAATTTCTGAAATGGACTGGTCTATCAGTCAAGTTAGGCAGTACTATTTATTATTCGAAGGGGTGTTCACTGACAGATTACTGACTGAAAAGCGAACAGTGCAGACCATGATCAGCCTGCACGGACGTACAGGCTGATCTTGGTCTGCACTGTCGCAAAGACAAAATCACTTGTCGCCAGCAGGCTAAAAGTTAACAAAAACGTTTGCTTTAATTTGTAAACAATTTACAGTCAATAATGTATGAAAACCTCGTTCAAAAAACTATCGAACACTCATCATCTTTGAATTTAGGTAAGTTGGAATACTAGTAATAATTATTATACAGTAACTGCGAAATTGTTGCAATGATACGCTATCAAATCAAACTTAAAGGCTTATAATGACTTTGTAATGTGGCTAAAATATATCGATTTTTGTTAAATCTTCCTTTCGATAACTGTTTTCAACAAATGCCATCTGCAGTATTGTGAGCAGTGCTTTTCTAACCATGTCATCATGCACACTCACTATGTGTAAAGGTACTTTACTGATTTTATCAAACAAAAAAAAAGAGACCTATATGACTCTGAGTCAGCTGTTTCATATATTCCTTTCTTTTACAAGTTCAGAATTTTCGTCAACGTTTATCCAATCAAACATTTCAGACTGCATTTTGAGAAAACAGGCAAACACTTTTTACCTGTCTTTTTTTAACGAGTTGTGTATCTTTATTCAGATTATTTTTTAATAAGCCGTTTCCCTTCACATCTAATTGCTGCTACAAAATGTGTACTATATTAGAATAAAAAATCTTACATCATGTGCAAAGTGTCAACGATATAACTGTATAACAAAAGAAGCTACGGCAATTTGAATTTTTAAAGGTTTAAATTTGAAGTTTAAATTATATTATAGACTCAAGATGTTGATGAATACGGGCTGCCCAGAACGTACAGTCAAATGTTGACGATGGCCTCAACTTTACACTGTAGTAAAGTCTGAGAAATAGAGTGCACAACAGCAACTTGTCCTGTTGTATTCAATTATAATTTGCACAATGTTTTTCATTTAAGAAGACATGGATGGTGGCGTGATACCAGGGGCAAAACATATTCCATTTGAAAATCTCTTCAGCAGCGATGGTACATTTAAATCTGACACAGAAATCAAAGCTTGTAAGTTTAAAATTTGTCAGGAGCATAGTAAGAAGGGGTAAAAATAGAGCAAAATAGATACTTCATTTCCTCTAGGAAATAGCATAAAACAGCCAGTGCAAATAAACTCACTTATACCCATCATGTTTCAAAAGCGACTGGCCGAGTGGTTAAGAACACTGATTTCAAACATTTTGCCCTTCGCCGATGTGGTTCCGAACCCTCCCTTGGGGTGTAGAATTCTTCATTTGAGGAAGCCATCCAGCTGGCTTACGGGAGGTCGGTGGTTCTACACAAGTGCCCGTCCATACCTGAAACAATGCCCGGAGGGGCACCTTGGGTCTTCCTCCACCGTGAAAAGCTTGGAAGAGTCGTCATATCACCTAACTTGTGTCGATGTGTCTCTAAACCCAAACAAAACACAAGAAGAACAAGTTCATTATGTTGTGATGTCCTTATTTCCTTTGTTCATTTTATGAAATCCTGAATTCATTGTTTGGTTTACTTAATTCATTTTATGATATTAAATGCATTTTGTAATACCTTAGAATATAGTGTGTTTGATGATGTCACTAATTTTAATTTAAACTTTAAGACATCAGGATTGTCGTTTATAAATTTTGGGTATAACATCAAATTCATTAACCCATTCTCTCTATGCATTTGGCTATCATTTGACAAGCGAAAATTCTAGGATCTTATGGAAGGTAAAACAAACACCATTTTGTTCCTTCTTCAGTATTTGACGGTGCGGGTGTGAATCTGGAGGCGCCGATGGTGGGGTCGTGCTTTACGGGTATGACCGCTTGCGGCATTGCTGCAGCCGCCTACGTACTTGGCAAGGACATTCCCATCTATTATGTGAGTAAACATAAAGTTCACGTAAGGTTTAAAAGTCAATGTAGATTTAAAAGTTATTGTATAAGTCACTGTAGATTTAGTTTTGAAATTCAGATGAACGTTTGATAAAGAGTTACAAGTTCTGCTTTTAGCCAGCGTAGTTTCCTGATGGCCTCCTTTTTCAGTCATTTTTCGTCTGCTCTGCTTCGTAAAGATAGCGGTCACTTTCTTGCAGACAACTTAATATGCCTTTTTGTGAGGAGGGGGATATCAGGTAATTTCACCGGTAAATCGCCTGCATGGTTTTATGTTATGGGAATAATTCTTGAAATGTTAAAAATATCTGATCATGTGATTTGAACTGATTTCAGGGTTCGTGGACAGAATGGCGTCAAAGGGCTCCGGAAGAACTTAAACAGCGATATAAGAAAGCAAGTTGAAGCATCACCACGTGCACCTTTGAGTGTAAAGTATATGACTGTGATATTTCCACATAGTTCCGATTTGTGTTCATTCTGAGAATATGACACCGATATCAATACTCATTCATGTACTGTATATACGTACGTGCGGAGGAATGAAAAATCGACATATTTGAACTTAGACCATGTGCATTTGGAAGTTTTAAACCACAAATACATTCCTAGTGTGTACTGCTTCAAATATTTTATACGTAATTGTCACGACGTATTCCTCTTCTTTCACTTACGCCCATTTGCACGACAATACTATTTCCTCATGAAAAATCAAATTGCTGAAAGCACTGAAACTTGGGTGGAACTGAAAAGAAGAGGCAACTGAAGGGAATGCCGAACAGTAATAAGACAAAAGGCGGGATACAGACAAAGAGAACGGATATAGGAGATTTTGAATGAGGTTTGAACGGATATAGGAGATTTTGAATGAGGTTTTGAGAGCACTGATGTTATCGTTGTCAGGATTGTCAAGATACTTCTGAAATATATTTTTTTTACTTTTACTGAAATACGGGTTACGTGGCCAATGGCTTGTTGTATTGTGGATAAGTTGATATTATTTTTGAATCTTTTTTACATACAAAATATTAACATATGAACCATAATTTTGACGTTGGGAAAACGACAACAATGGAGGAGAAATTGAGACTTAATATTTGTAATGAGTTACTCAAGATGCAGTATAAATCCAGTATCAGTTAATTTTGACATAACGAAATTCATCATCTACATTTTTGTAAAAAAAAATAGCGTACATTTGTTTACATTCACTTTGACTTTCAGCTAATTCCTTGTACATGCTTGTTTAGTGAATTAAATTAAAAGAAAATATCTCAAAACAAGGTTTTGATTATTTTCGTTAGTGTGTGTGTGTGGGGGTGCGTCTGTGTGTGTGTGTGTGTGTTTCGTGAATTACTGTGATCATACTTCGTTGTTCGTCCGTCCGTCTGTTGTCCGTGAATCTGGCCTTTTAAGTTTGAAGCTAGATCATCTTGGAGTAAAAACCTAGGTCATTAGGTCAATTTTTCGCCGGACGTTACATGACATAGAAAGTTTGTCTTGATGAAGTATTCAAAGTCAAGTTCGAAAACGGTCGTGGGGTATGCACTGCCGGAAAATGCGTGACAACTATTCATAAAATTAGGCAGTCTGACCAATATTTGACGTTTGGTTTAGCCTGAATATTTGATACAACAAATAATTGACAAAAAGAAATATCCGGATAGTTATATTAGACTGTCGGTTAGTCCCTCTGCTGCACCCATTATAAATACCACTAATATAAGTTTTGCTGACAAATTTCTTCTAAAAATAATAAAATAGCAATATTAGGCTATCAAAAAAGTCTAAATTCGCTGGGTTTTAATGTGAATGAGTGGGGTAGGGGTGGGGGTGGGTTAGAAATCACGGGATCGTCTCGTATTAAATGCGACCACTAGACTGAACAGTGACTTGGATCATGTTAACTTGGTATCGGGTAGAAAATATTCAGTAGTGGTATCCAAGTAAAGCTACGATAGATTTTTGACCACGCCTATGACCTAGTGGTTTACTTGTGAAATATCAGAGTTTCATCATTATCAGATCTTTTTTAGCTCACCTGTCACATAGTGACAAGGTGAGCTTTTGTGATCACCCTTCGTCCGTCGTCAGTCCGTCCGTCCGTCCGTGTGTCCGTCCGTCAACAATTTCTTGTCTGCACGATAGTGGTTTCATTTATGATTTTATTTTAACCAAACTTGCATACAATTTGTATCACCATAAGATCACGGTTCCTTTCTTGAACTGGCCAGATCCCACAATGGGTCCCAGAGTTATGGCCCCTGAAAGGGCCAAAATTATCTATCTTGACCTTGTCTGCACAATAGCAGCTTTATTTATAATTTGATTTTTACCAAACTGGCACACAACTTGTATCACCATGAGATCTCGGTTCCTTTCTTGAACTGGCGAGATTCCTTTATGGGTTCCAGAGTGATGGCCTCTGAAAGGGCCAGAATTAGCTATTTTGACCTTGTCTGCACAATAGCAGCTTCATTTATGATTTGAATTTAATCAAACTTGCACAAAACTTGTGTCACCATAAGGTCTCGGTTCCTTTCTTGAACCGGCCAGATCCCTTAATGGGTTCCAGAGTTATGGCCCCTGAAAGGGCCAAAATTAGCTATTTTGACCTTGTCTGCACAATAGCAGCTTCATTTATGATTTGATTTTAACCAAACTTGCACACAACTTGTATCACCACAAGATCTTGCTTCCTTTCTTCAACTGGCCAGATTCCATCATGGGTTCCAGAGTTATGGCCCCTTAAAGGTCCAAAATTGGCTATTTTGGCTTTTGCAGCCATATAGAGACTTCGTTTATGGTTTTATTTGATACAAACTTCCAAAATATCTTCAACAACAATAAATCTTGGATTCCATGACAAATCAGATCCAATCATAGGTTCCAGAGTTATTTTATATCTGATTACCTCCCCTGATCGGAATCAAAATGGATTTATATTGGTAAGTACTTACAGGACTTATTTGAAATTTCATTATTGTTATTAGTTGGACTGAGACAATCAGGGTAGATAACTATGGACTGATTTTATGTCAAATTACCTCCCTTTATTTCAAATTAAAATTGTTATATCTCCATAACTACTGAAGATACTGATCTGAAATTTCATTTATGTCAACAGATTTATTTGGCAGATCCTTCTTTTGTCCACTTACGATATTTTTTTTTAATTACTTCCTTTTTACGTTACTATAAATAGCTTATTTTTAGTAACTTTTTTATTATTGGCCATAGGGAAAACAAGAGACCAGTTTTCTGTGGTACAACATGGATGGTACCTCCAGTTTTTAGGTGTATTTTAACATATCTATACCTTGTAAGATTTTTTTTTTCTTTTTGGTTAGATTTCTTCCCATTGTCTTCCTGTCTTTTGGACTTAGATATTTTTTCTGAGGACCTTCTTGTCCTCAAGTGCAATGATAACAGGTGAGCGATATAGGGACATCATGGCCCTCTTGTTTCATTTCATTCCGGTCTTTTAAAAATGAATGTAAATTGAAAGGTTGACCATTTATAGTGGCCAGGTCCGGTAATGTACAACAGTTTACGTACTGTATACGGAAGCATGCCTCCTCCATCTTCCAGCATTGGGCTCATCCAAACATGAAATCATGGAAAACTTTGCCCTTAACGGCAGTGTCCCAATTACCCTAATACATTTGGATAAATAGGACACTTGAAATGGCATTATAGTATGTTGTAATTTTTTAAAACAAATCGAGGGCTTAGAGCGAAACTGTGTATTTAATAGTAATGTTATATACCTACAGTTTTGCAACTTTTCCATAACTTAAGGTATGTAGACATAATAAGATGAATATTCCAAACATGTCATGTTTCACAAACAAGCACCTGTTTAATAACGTCATTGCCTGACGTCAATACAACAGTTCATGACAGACCAGTACATTATATATTATGCAAAATGGAAGTCATTAAAACAGAATTGTGATACTTTTTAATAAGTATTTTAAAAGAATAATGTCATGTACTTGATTTGCAATGATACAAAATACATATTAATATTTCAAACAAGTTTAGTTCCATATTACATTTATACAAAAGCCTGCTAACGTCAAATATTATCATGACGTCACATCTATGACCAAGACGTATGAAACTAAATATCAGTAAGATATCTAGTTGGAAACAAATAAGCAGAACCATCAATAAAAACCAGGCGACAATTTCTACTGCATGTTTCGCTAGACAGCACTAAAGTGAGAACACTTTACTGCACCATCTAAGAAAAATAGATATAATTATACAAAGTATGTAATTTATTGTTTTCTTATTTTCATTTTAAATTGTAATGTTCACATCAAATAGTTAAAGAAATCGATCCTTGCAGCATTTCGAAATTTCTTTGGGAGAAAACTTTACCATATTAGACTGTGCTACTCGGAAAGCTTTTTTTACAACAAATGATCTTGTTTCGGAGATGTAACCTGTATTTCCCTTATTTACTGAAAGGTGTGAAGTGTCCCGGTTACCCCATTTTACCCTATGCAATAAAAATCATAGTATTGAAAACGACATTTTTGGGGAAATAAAGTTTGAAGAAATTCTGTTATTGGGGAAAAATTCGCCCCGAATTCTAGCGTACGTCCTTAAGTCAGTCGATTTTATATGAAATGAAGAACAATCGAAGTAGTAGTATTCAACCTTTCATGAGAGAGGAAAGAGATAGAGTGAAGTCGTTCGAGTTACCTCCCATCAAAAACGTACGCCATTTGCATATTTGTCTGCACCGGTAGAAGGTTTGTCTATTTTCTTCCAAAATACATGTGTAAGTACGTATTCATCCGGAAAATTTATTGTTTATTTATTATTATTTTGTTAATTTTCAATAATGTTGTGACTGTTACATCCTCGGAGTACCAACCATGATTCGCGGAGTTAATTTAAATTCAGCTCGACAAATAACAGTTGTCATATGAAAATGTTTACATACCTGATTAAACACATTTACCCACCACCACATTCATTATTTCAACTAGTGTTATTTAATAAAGTTTTCTACTGGTATTAGTGAGAAACAGACGTGTAGAATAAACAGTTGCAGTCGTCTGCAAACCTTGAAATTTCGCGGATATGACACCACAGTATCCTGGAACTTGAATCACGTGACTTAAAGGTCAAATACAGTCATTGATGTGGTTTTCATGCTTTTTAATGTTTTTGTTTTTAAAAAGTTTCACTACAGTAAATTAACATTTCAAATGTCCAACAAAAAAGTTTCTATTCTTTCAGACTTACACAGTGAGGACATAGGAAAGATTCCACTCTATTAGTTACTCATACAAGGGGGGTATTCGATCTACTCCTTACCACCGAAACAAAATGGCGGCCAAAACTGAAAATGTGAGTTTTTCTTACTTTTTTTCTTTTTCAAGGATATCTAGACAATAACACATGTCTATCAACCTGCTCCACTGTTTTCTCTATCAACCGGTACCTTTCACTTTGGAAACAGTGCTGTAATTTGTCTGGAATGCTGGTCATGAGATTCGAATCGATGGAAAATCCTCCGTTAAACACGGGATAAGGAATAGTGCGATTAGCAAAAATGGTCTTTGTTCCTAATATACCGCAGGTTGTAAGCTATTTTTCTGACTGAGAGGAATATTTCCACATACTTATCTAATACTGTTCGTTTTGTGCAGATCACAGTTCGTATTTTCAAATAAAACACAATTTTTGTCCGATGGTAAGGAACAGTGTGCGAAATCAGAGGATAAGGTGCAGTGCAATTTTTTCAAACGGATTTTACAGTTTTCTTTCATCGTTTCTGAGATAACCAGTTGACATTTCTCTACCATGTAATAACTGAAGGGGTCGGATTGAGGAGAAGAACAGTAACATAATCCCCGAATGAACATATTACCAGACAAGATATGTCAGTAGGTAAGCACACTTGACTTTTTCAGTGATTGTCGATTAAACAAAACTGTTGTTCTCTGTTCTTCGTGGTGTCTTATATCACTTTTGGCCTAGATATTTGGCCAATCAAACATTTTATAGGAACTTATATTTGGCCATTCAAATGCTAAATAGGTAGGGAGCAAATGTAACCGATTTTTCCATTGTTAAATATACAAAGCAACCAATTTCCTCTTCAGAAGATATACTACAAAGTTTGATTTCCACTTCAGAAGCTTTTCACGAAATATAAACAAGAACGATTCTTCTGGAAATTACAAATCGGTTAGGTCTCTTGGTAGACTTTTATGATTATTCATGACGGCCAAGAACCGTTGCTTTTTATTTCACAATCTCATTTGCATATTTAAAGTGAAACTCTGACCATCTTACTGTAATTCGTGTAGTATAATACTAGTAGCAATTTTCAGTTGCTGTGCATTTCCATGTGTAAAATGAATGATATTTCCGCATAAGTATTTGGTTGTCGTGCTTTTGAAATATATAAACCAGGCATTCGGAACAGGACAATGCTCTATTCTGTATGCTAAAACATACTAGTACGGTAATCCAATCTCATTTGAAAGACTTCCAAGTAGGATGTCTCGTTATCAGCCTGCATGAAAAAAGTGAAAAATGTAAACATTTTCATAAACATGGCTATAATTATGGGGACTCGGATTCAGTCTTCATTTAAAAATGCAAAAGGAATTATTCACCCAAAATCACTAGTGACGCGCATGTGTATGTTACTGTTTACTATCTTATTCACAAATCAATAGAAGAGTAATTCGTCTCCATGTCATATAGCACTAAGCTTGTTTGATTTTTATACCGAACCTTTGACTGTTACCTTTGTCTGTTAGTAATTTATGAAGCTTCAAACTACCGTAAACAATACATACGTTACTGTCGCCAGCTCATGTTTATGTTTAATGAACGTTCTTGTAGTTAAAATTCATCAGTAGTCAACGAAATCACATATTTTTATGAAGTAACATAGGAAGTTATTTTATAATCAAACATAGATACAAATTTTTCCGGACTCCTTTGGTATCAGTCATCATTTAAAATGATGCCAAAGAATATGATAATGTGTTTGCCGTTTCTGGGTAGAATAAACATTCACACATGTCTGTTTGTAAATTATATAACTATTATGCTTGCTCATTCATGCTATTAATTCGGGTTACATTTTATACCATATCAGCGTGGAAAACCTTGCCCAAAAGCGTATATAACAGATTGATACATCCGTTACCGTATTGTAGAAATATCACAATTTAATTCATTTTTTTAATGCTCTTAAAGACGAAGATCATTGTCATATCTGATAGCTGATTACCCTTTAGGCAACAAATATCTATCTATGAATACTTTTTATGAGCATCAAAGAAGGAAATGATACATACGTGATCGATACATACGTTACTGAAATATTTAAAACTAACTCCTACGTCAGCATATGTCAACAGTGACGCAGGGTTTCATGTTTACAAGCTTTTTAGGTCGCCAACTTTTAATTTTGATAACCTTTTATCACGTACACATTGTAAACAAATTCAGTTTTGAGAATTGTATGCTATAGATATGATAAGAGAATAATATCACACCGTAATAAATTTTCATATCTAATAATTTTTAAATATAGAATATGTTTATTATTTTCAAATGAAATCATTACATGTATATTAATGTATATAAAAGTAAAGATACAGTGTTTACGAGTGATACATACGTATCCAATAGTAACGTATGTATAATTTCAAATAAAAAAAAAAACATTTCTTTTTTTGTGGCATTCGTAATGTAGTAATACAATAATTTGAATATCATGCTCGGAATATACAGGATATGAATAGATAGGAAAGTATTTTCGCATTATGTTCAAAACGGGTGCCATTATTTATCTCCAAAGTTGATTTGACAATGTAATTCAAATTCCATTTGATCTGTAATTCATTTACATCAATACTAATGCTTCAATTCAGTCGTACAGGATGGATTTTATATCGTTTCGTAGAATTTTGACAATTACATAACGCAGATTCTTACTTTTGTACAGCAGGAGGTTACATGCCAGTGTAATTGTGCAGTAACGTATGTATTTGCTTTGAAAAAAAGCTATTTGTTATCGCGATATTGTTTATTCTTCTTTTCTGCAATTCACATGATATGCATAACTGCCTTGATAGTGATTAAACATCTTAAAACATTTCCTTTATTATAGTTTTGGACCAATATACTAGAAATTTAGGACGTACATAAATTTCAGGGCAGTATCATAGATGATTGAATTCAAATGAGAATACACTATTGCCCATAAACAGTAATACAAAATTTAATGTGATCGAAACATATTCAAAGGGCATATAAAAGATTTTATTGAATTAACGAAAAGTGGTATCGGTAAATACATTGTATATGCATAATTTACTTAACTGGTACATACGTTACCTTGAGCATACTCATCGATTTTGTGTTATGTATGATGAAAATATGATAGAATGTTCTCAAAGTTGTTAGAATGACTGTAAATATTCCAGGACTTTTCCTTCAGACAAAACTATTGTTTGTATTACATTTAAATTACATAGACAAAAAGAAAAAACTGGTTTAGTTCACTCTGAATGTTTAAATAAAATTTGATTTCAATTCATCTTGTTAGTTTGATATACGAAGCCGGAAAAAATAAATGCAGTTTGTATAATCAGTATGTAGCTAAAATGCTGGTATATTTTCAGCTATTCTACTAAACATACCGACACAGTCAACCGCGCAACTGTTCCCGAAAACAGTTTGTTTTTTAAACACTGGTGTAGTCACGTATGTATTTTGAAAACCCTCAAGGAAAAAGTGGTGATGTTTTTTAATGTATCATAACTTTCTTCAGAGAAAATTTTCATGGTTGTTTTTTTCTTGTGTTTAATCTAGGTATCTTTTATTTTGAAAATGAAAACACCTCACTTGTATACCTCATTTTTTTCCAGATTTTTTACGACCTATATGCGCCTAATTTGTAATTTTGGGTGAATTACTTCTCCAAAAAAGCTTTTAAAATGTTTGAATTATTATATACCATTAGGAGAAAGGCTTCTGGAAAACAAGGTTTAGTCCTTTTCATAAATAGATGTCAGCAGTAGTGTTTTCAAATCATAATAGTAAGATTTAGATTCGTTTATTTATAAAGCTTATGGAACTAGATGTGGTGATAAACGTATTTTATGATACTGCTTTCACCCCTGAAATTAACATGTATGCTTTAACACATAGTGGGAACTCCAAAAACATTAGAAGCATAAGCACCACTTGCCAAAACACAAATGTAAAAGCACATAGTGTAAACACTCCTATACCAAAAAGAAATTTACAGATAGTTAAATGTTGGCAAGGGATACTATATTAAATACTTGCTAAACTTTTGGCTTTCAGTACATCACGTGTCTGATAGACAGGCGGATACCTTTTAAATCTTACTACATTGAGCAAGAGATAGTTATAAATGATCACCAAAATATTATTTTAACAGAAATTTACTTGATTGTCTCTGAAAAGAGCGAAGGAAAAAGTCGCTTGAAGAAGTGAACTGCACCATATCCTCTTATTTTCGTACACTGTTCCTTACCATCAGACAAAAAACTGTGTAATTTAAAATTACGACTTTTAATCGGCTCCAGACTAATCATGAAGGAAATATATATTGATATTTTACTTCTAATAAAAAAAAATAGCTCACAGCTGTTTGAATAATTAGGAAAAAAGACCATTTTTGCTAATCGCACTATTCCTTATCCCGTGTTTAACGGAGGATTTTCCATCGATTCAAATCCCATGACCAGCATTCTAGACAAATTACAGCACTGTTACCAAAGTTAAAGGTACCGATAGATAGAGAAAACAGCGGAGCAGGTTGATAGCCATGTGTAATGGTCTAGAAATCCTTAAAAAAGATAAAAAGTAAGAAAAACTCACATTTTCAGTTTTGGCCGCCATTTTGTTTCGGAGGTAAAGAGTAGATCGAATACCCCCCTTGTCATATGCCAGTGCAGTGAATCTGATCGATTTCAGTGTTTACATGTTTTTGTATTTTTAGCTCATCTGTCACGTAGTGACAAGGTGAGCTTTTGTGATCGCCCTTCGTCCGTCGTCTGTCCACGATTTCTTTTGAACACGATAGAGACCACATTTTGTAATTGATTGAAATCAAACTTGCACACAACTTCTTTTGGCATAAAATCCCATCACGGGCTCTAGAGTTATTTTTGGTTTGTGAACACGATAGAGACTCCATCTTGCAATCAATTTTAATCAGACTTGCACACAACTTGTATTGGCATAAGATACTTTAACGAGCTAGGCTAAGTTTGCCGGACAAGCCTGTATCTGATTTCTGATCTCTCTGTCGTGGGGGCTTTTTCTCCTTCTCTCCCTCTGGTCAGATCGCTCTGTGTCTGTACTAGTAGAGGATGAATTATGCGCCCTGTGTGGCTGCATTTGAACTATGTAAAGCGCCTTTGAACGTGAAATTGATCAGGAAAAGGGCGCTGTATAAATCTGGTATAATAATAATAATAATAAGATCTCGGTTCCTTTCGAAAACTGGCCAGATTCCATCATGGGTTCCAGAGTTATGGCTCCTGAAAGGGCCAAAATTTGCTATTTTTAGCTTGTGAACACAATAGAGACCACATTTTGCAATCAGTTTTGTTCAAACTTGCACACAACTTGTATTGGGATAATATCTCGGTTCCTTTCGAAAATTAGCCAGATCCCCTCATAGGTTCCAGAGTTATAGTCCCTTAAAAGTCCAAAAATTGCTATTTTTGGCTTGTGAACACGATAGAAACCACATTTTTTAATCAATTTTTAATCAAACTTGCACCCAGCTTGTATTGGCATAATACCACAGTTCCTTTCGAAGACTGGCCAGATCCTATCATGGGTTCTAGAGTTATGGTCCTGTAAAGGGCCAACATTTGCTAAACAAAATTTTCTAAACAAATCTTCTTCCTGAAAGCCACAGGGCAGAATTACACCAAACTTCACAGGAATGATCCTTGGGTGGCCCCTTTCAAAATGTTTCAAAGAATTGAATTACATGCAGAACTCTGGTTGCCATGGCAACCGAAAGGAAAAACTTTAAAAATCTTCTTGTCCAAAACCACAGAGCCTAGGGGATTGGATTTCTGGTATGTAGCATCATCTAGTGGTCCTCTACCAAAATTATTCAAATTATCCCCCTACGGTCAAATATGGCCCCGGCCCGGGGGTTATATGGTTTATATAGACTTATATAGGGAAAACTTTGAAAATCTTCTTGTACAAAACCACATGGCCTAGGGCTTTGATATTTGGTACGTAGCATCATCTAGTAGTCCTCTACCAAGATTGTTCAAATTATCCCCCTAGGGTCAAATATGGCCTGGCCCCGGGTGTCCCAACTTTTACATAAATTTATAAAGGAAAAGTTTTTAAAAATCATCTTGTCTAAAACCACTATTTAGTATGTAGTATTGCCTTGTGGTCCTCTACCAAGATTGTCCAAATTATTAGCCTTGGGTGAAAAGAGGCCCCGCCCTGGGGTCACTTAGTTATTATACGAGTTATACAGGAAAAATACTTCAAATCTTCTTGTCTGAAACTGAAAGGCCTAGGCTTTTGATAGTTGGTATGTTGCACTGCCTAGTGGTCCTCTACCAATATAATTCATATTATTACCCTGAGATGAAAAGAGGCCCCGCCCAGGGGTCCCGAGGTTTACACAGAATTACATGTATATAGGAAAAAACTTGCCTGAAACTAAAAGGCCTAGGCTTTTGATATTTGGTATGATGCATTGCCTAGTAGTCATCTACTAAAATTGTTCAATTTATGCCCCTGGGATGAAAAGAGGCCCCGACCGGGGTCACTTAGTTATTATACGAGTTATATAGGAAAAATACTTCAAAAATTATCTGATCCTATTTCCTAGACTGTTTAATTATTATAACCTGATGACCCCAAGTAATATAATGTCACTTGACTGTGACCTTGACCTGCTGACCTACTTTCTTGTATTTTTAAGATACAAGTCTTGAAATTCGGATGACATGCACAGTTTTGCACACCGATCTTAAAACTGACTTTCATTGACCATGAATATGACCTAATGACTTTCTTAATATTTTAGCATCAGTTTGACATTTGAAACATGTAGCTCATATTACTCAAATGAGCGATCCAGGGTCATCATGACCCTGTTGTTTTTACCTTGTGAACACGATAGAAGTGACATTTTACATTTGATTTTAACCACACTTACACACAAATTAAGTCACTATAAGATCTTGGTTCCTTTCGAAAACCGGCTGGATTCCATCATGGGTTCTAGAGTTACTGTCCTTGAAAGGTGCAAAATTTCTATTCTGACCCTTTCAGCCATATAGAGAAAGAAAAGATAGATGAATGCAAGAGGGATAGCTAAAGGAAAGATTCTGGAGAGGTCTTAGATCAGAAAAGTTAAAAATGTCAACAAGAGTGTCATATGAATCGGCAGATACTTTTGAAAAATTACGACGTTAAGCTCAGTTAGAAGAAGAAGAGAGAAAGTGCTCTGATGAAGAGAGTATGAAGTCTTTAAATGTCAAAATAAGTCAACAAAAACAGACTGATGAGAAACTTACACTTATGAAAGATTCACTTGATAGACTTAAAACAGTTAAAAGTGATGTTGGAAAGTTAAAAGTCCAAAGTCAGAACTCAAATAGAAGAGGAGGATATAATCAACGGAGGTCATTATAGAGGTGGATTTAGAGGACGAAATAGAGGAAATAAAGGTCCTACACGATATGAACAGAGACCTCCAGAGAACAAAGAATCGACTAAAAAGAAAGGAACTGAACAAACAGGAAGGAGCTTATATCAGAGGGCTCGATGGAAGTAAAGAAGTAAAACGCCCAAACAAAGATACAAATATATACTTAGAAAAAGACTGAGAGGAAAGTCAAACGAAAACACATTTTTAATTGACACTATTGAAGTAAAGGCTCTTATCGACACGGGATCAATGGTCAGCACAATATCAGAAACTATTTCAATCAAATGGATGACAGGCCAGAATAACATGACATTGAGGACTTTCAATTAAATATCAAAGAAGCAAATGGGAAAGAGATACCATACCAAGGTTATATAGAAGTTGAAGTAAGAGTACCAACATTGGAATGGAAGGACTGACTGTACGTCTTGTAGTTAAAGCTACAAATGACAACATAGAAGTTCCAGTAATTGTTGGTACAAATATCATACGTGAATGTGCAAGGTGGTTGAGTGCCAACTTATCTGCAGATACAGATATTCCATTAGAATAGAAAACCGCATTTGGAACAATGGGCCAGTCTTGTGTGGGCAGAGTTAAGTAGACCAAGAACTTTATTCTGCAACTAATGGAAGTAAAAACTGTAACTGGACTTCTACATTAGACTTATGACAGGAACTCGGCCGTAACCGAAGACCTTGAAGGTATTGGCCCGGATAAGCCCACAATCCGCCCTCGTGTGGTTAAAATCCAGGCCAAATCAACCATATGCCAGCTACAACAAGTAGAAGTATTGGGCCCTGCTCCAATATTTGACTCCAAAGAGGACACAATATCACCTGAAAAGGAAACAATACTTAACTGTGAGAGTTCCTTTGTCCATCAACAGTCTACACCTGAAAAAGAAAAAGAAGATATTAGTGAAAAAAATGAAGATTACATCAGAAAAATGATAACAAATATGGAGTGAATTTGAAATTTTCTTGATTATCTGAGGAGCAGCCAAAATGTTTATAATCTAATTGAAAAATGCCAAAACATCTTTAGATTTGGGACATACATCAAAAGTGAAACACAAAATAGAATTCACCAACAGTCAGCCATTTAAAGAGCCCTCTCGAAGAGACCTGCCTGCAATGTTTAATGAAGTAAAACAACATTTACAAGAGATGTTAGATATTGGTACTATTTGACCATCTAAAAGCCCTTGGTCTTCCAATGTTGTTATTGTTCGGAAGAAAGACGGTACCATCCGCTTCTACATCGACTTCCGAACACTTAACTCCAGGTCAAAGAAGGATGCGGATTGCACATACTCTTCATATTTTTTTTGGCGCAAAGTACTTCATCAAATTAGATTTGAAATCTGAGTATTGGCAAATCGAGTTCGAAGAGGAAGATAAGGAGAAAACAGATTTCCAGGTTGGCGGTCTTGGCTTTTATGAGGCAAACATGATGCTTTTTGGCTTTTGCGATGCTCCTGTCACTTTTCAGCGACTCATGGAACGCTGTATGGGAGACCTCAACCTGAGAGACTGCCTTATCTACCTCGACGATGTCAAAATCTTCAGCAAGGACATTGATTCCCACCTCGATCGCCTCAGCGCAGTTTTTGAACGTTTAGCTGATTTCCGTTTGAAAATAAAACCACCAAAATGTGAATTCTTCCGGAAAGAGACAACCTACCTGGGACATGTAGTTTCCAAAGGAGGAATCAAGGCAGACCCAATGACAACAGAAGCCGTAAAGAATTAGCCTTCTCCTAACTCTATCAAACAGGTTCGACAGTTCCTTGGTTTTGCTGGATATTATTAGTTTATCAGAGGATTTGCTGCCTTTGCCAGACCTCTGAATGATCTTTTGATAGGTCGTCCAACCAAGGAACAGAAAAAGATTCCCTTTAAAAGGGTCAAACGCTCTGTATTTTGATGGAAGGAACCACAGCAACGGGCTTTCGAAAGTATAAAGGAACAGCTAACAAATCCGCCTGTTCTCGGATATGCCGACTACTCAAAGCCGTGTACTGTCCGTGTAGATGCTTTCTCGTTAGGACTTGGAGGTGTACTTTACCAAAAGCAGGGAGACAAGAATCGAGTCATTGCCTATGCAAGCCAGAGCCTGAGGCAAAGTGAGAGGAATTATCCAGCTAATAAACTCGAATTTCTCGCCCTCTAGTTGGCGGTTACTGAAAAGTTTTACGACTACATGTATGGTGCGAAATTTGAGGTTGTGACTGATAATAACCCTCTCACTTATGTGAACACTACAGCGAAGCTTGGTGCTGTCGGCCACAGATGGCTCGCTGCTCTGGCCAACTATAATTATACAGCCAGATACCAAAAAGGAATAAACCATCCTGACGCTGATGGACTTAGTCGGCTTATCCCTCATGAGATCATACAAGCAGTAACAATTGCAGCAACGGTTGACACTAAACCTCTAGTAGACACCATTCAAGACCCTGACAAACCCGATAAAAGAGATGACACCCTTAATTTAGATGACATCTTGAGATCTCAAAGCTTGTCTTGAAAAGTCTGGAGAAAAGTTCAGGCCCAGGGTCCAGTCATTTACAAGATAATAGAAAGCATAAGAAACGGCACAATACCAGCTCAATCGATTTTTTTGTTTGTTTGTTTTTGGTTTAACGCCGTTTTTCAACAGTATTTCAGTCGATTGCCGTAGGCTTTCTTTTCTGCGTAAATGGCCTCACCTTGTTCTTCTCCAAGATGTCCTGTACAGACAATCATCCATATCAGGTGAAGATCGCCTACAACTTGCCCTTCCTGAAGCACTCCGATCAGAAATCTTCAGAGATTTACACGACGACCTTGGTCATCAGGGTCGCGATCGGACAACATCGTTATTTAAAGGAAGATTCTACTGGCCAGGAATGGACACATTTATTGCAGACAGCGTCAGAAAAAGTGACCGCTGCATTCGACGAAAGTCTCGCTCTACCACAGCTGAGCTGACGCTTACTCAGTCAATGACCCCGATGTACATAGTCTGCATAAACTATTGATCTTTTGAACGGTCCAAGTGAGAATTTGAAAACATCCTAGTTTTAACTGACCATTTCAGTAGATATGCGCAAGCATACCCTACCAGCAATCAGACAGCAAAAACAACTGCTCGGATTCTGTTTGACAACTCTGTTGTTCATTATGGATTTCCGGGCAGAATACACAGTGACCAGGGACAAAATTTTGAGTCGGCCCTAATAAAGGTGTTTTGCAGTCTGGCTGGCGTAGAAGTGACTAGGACCATCCCTAATTATGCTATGGGCAACGGAATGGTCGAGAGATTTAACCAGACATTGCTCAAAATGCGGGGTACCCTAGAGGAGCATCAAAAGTCGGACTGGAAGGCTCATGTTTCAAGTGTAGTGCATGTCTACAACGCCACCAGGCACGAATGTATTTGACCTTCCCCTTACTTCCTTATGTTTTGTAGGCATCCTAGACTCGCTATTGATGCTTTTCTAGGACTTCCTACGGACAATCTGTTTTCAGGCAAAGGCCCGTCAAATCGCCATAAAAATGTCATCAACAAACAAGGCCCATTACGATAAAGATGCACGCAATTCTGTTCTATGCCCTGGAGATCGTGTGCTTGTCCGAAACGTTTCTATTCGTGGTAAACAGAAACTTGCTGATAAATGGGAACATACTCCCTGCATTGTTCTTCGTCAGCCTATCGAAGACATGCCTGTCCATGAAGACAAACGGAAAGGCGAACGATATAAGAAGTCTCGGACTTTACATAGAAACATCCTTCCGTTTATGACCCTTATAGATGTGCAGGACAAAGAACAGCCGGACCAAGATAACCATGACAGTCTTAGTGAAGAATCTACTGACGTCATACATTTAAAAGAAAGTTCAGACCTAGATGATGACTCTGCACAGGAACATATTGACGAGGATCATGTATAATAAGGGAGTGATCGTTCCGCCCGTCCATATGTCATCCCTATAAGACGTAATCGAGGAGATATAGGACACTTGAAACCATTCAGGTAAGCCAGGAACGACGGAAGCCCAAATGGATGATGACATGAAGACATGATAGTCAGCCAATATAACTTCTGACCTCAGCAATATCAACTTTTTATTGTTTTGATGTAGTGATTTCTAAAGGTATGAGTGAATATGCGTTTGTCTTATTGTATAGGTACGGTATGTGTTAGTTTGTAGATCCGTCGAATCTTAGCATAGGTAGTTTATCTATGATAACCGTATTTAAGGTTAAATAACGATTGGTCACTCTGAAGGCTAATGAAAGTGATACATTATGTATACTTATCTTACTTACCCTATATACCTCTGGTAGAAATACTTACCTGCGTAAGTTAGATACTTACACACCAGATACCTTAATGTAGTATCTTGCAACCTTTGGGTTCTGTGCCACTTACTTTATTACAGTGATAGAGTTAATTTAATGTTTATACTTACCTCTGGTGAAGTACATATACTTCGAGTTTTAGCCCAGCTAGCGTGTACGCTTAATTATTAGTATTTTGAACTGTTATTTTGTTTAATAGTATTGGCATTTTATTTTTATCTTATACTCTAGGTAGATGTACAGAAAAGTCAGGAGCCTTTTCACGAACCTGGGTTTGAAACTATTGAATAAAATATGAAATATAAATATCAGATGTTATGCCTGTTATTTATTCTTGATCTTGACCAAATGTCCCGTTATTGCCCTATTCACTTACTTCTACCTTTTTTACCTGTACTAACTGCTACTAGCCTGTCACCCGTAAATAAATCTCCAGTGTTCGGGTATCGGGGTATGTTGTGCAATGTACCATTGCAGTTGATATCTTGGCATTGGATTATGTTGTTACGTTTATATGGCATTATATATATATGATAATAAAAATCTAGGGTATTTACATATTTTGCAGGTGAGTTATATTTTTTTTACATTCTGTTAACCATAAAGTATCATTTCAGGGTTTTTATGTTAGTAATATGGTTCAACCATGTCTAAGCTAATTTTCTTGTATTTACCTGTTTACTAGGAATCTGTACACAAACCTTGATGCGTTACATAATTACCAAATGTACATGTATTTTGACCTTATGTATAATATTTTATGTAGTCATTTATTGCACTTGATATCTTGACATTGGATTATGCTGTTACGTTTATATGTCATTATATATATGAAAATAAAAATCTAGGATAGTTACATATTTTGCAGTTATCTGTATGGCCAGACTTGGACAACCACGAACCCAAACAAGTGATTGGGCTACGTCGGCACGTCCTTCAGATTCAACTTGAAGTTGAAAAACTGTTTTTATGTCATTTTACATGTCCACGCAAGTTTTATGTCAGCGTTGTTTATTTCCTTTAAAAACATAGATAAGCATTTTTAGCTCATCTGAGCACCCGGTAAAATCAAAGGAAAAGCTTGTTAACATTCTAGAGGCCACATTTATGACCCAATTTCATGAAACTTGGTCAGAATGTTTATCTTGATGATCTTTAGGCCAGGTTCGAAACTTGGTTATGTGGGGTCAAAAACTAGGTCACTAGCCAGATCAAAGGAAAATCTTGTTAACAATCTAGAGACCACATTTTAAGTTTGAAACTCATGAGAAATGCGTTGTCTGTCAGCAATTGCCTAGTAAACACTCTAGAGGCCACAGTTGTGACCCAACCTTTATGAAACTTGGTCAGAATGGTTGTCATGATGACCTCTAGGTCAAGGTAGAATCTGGGTTATGTGGGGTCAAATACTATGTTACCCACACAGATTAAAGGAAATGTTTGTTAACACTCTAGAAACCCATCTTCATGAAACTTGGTCAGAATGTTCATCTTGATCTCTAGTACAAGTTCGAAACTTTTTATGTGGGGTCAAAAACTAGGCCACTTGGTCAAATCAACGGAAAAGCTTGTTAACATTATAAAGGAAACATTCCTAACCTTGTCTTCATGAAATTTGGTCTGAATGTTTATCTTGATGATTCCTATGCCAAGTTTGAAACTGGGTCATATGGAGTTAAAAACAAGGTAAAAAGGAAAAGCTTGTAAACACTATCGATGCCACATTTACGACCTTATCTCAATGAAACATGGTTAGAATGTTTATCTTGATGATCTGTAGGTCATGTATGAAATTGGTCAAATGGAGTCAAAAACAAGTTCACCCACTCAAATTTAAGGAAAAGCTTGTTAACACTATTGAGGCCACATTATATGACCTATCTTCATGAAACTTGGTCAGAATGTTATCTTGATGATTTTAAGGCCAAGTTTGAATATGTGTGATGTGGATTCAAAAACTAGGTCACTCACTTAAATCAAAGGAATAGCTTGTTAACACTCTAGAGGCCACAGTTATGACCCTATCTTCTTGAAACTCGGTCAGAATGCTTATCTTGATGATTCCCAGACCAAGTTTGAAATGAGTCATGTGGGGCAAAAGCTAGGTCACCCGTTCAAATCAAAGGAACGCTTTTAAACATTCTAGAGGCCACATTTATGATCCTGTCTTCATGAAAGTTGATCAGAATGTTTATCTTGATGATCCCTTCTTCACCAAACTTGCTGACAATGTTTGTGGGCATAATATCTCGGCCAAGTTTGATAACCACCCAATTCGCCCAATGCACTCTTGGATTATGGCCCTTGAATTACTAAAAGAACTGCGAATTTAGCCTTGTACGCCCTTTAAGTCGAACAGTTTTCATGCGATCTTCACCAAACTTGCTGACAATGTTTGTGGGCATAATATCTCGGCCAAGTTCGATAGCTTTCCAAATCGCCCCAGACACTTGGATTATGGCACTTGAATTACTCGAAAACTGCCAATTTAGCATTGTCCGCTCTCTAGGTCAAACAGTTTTCATCCGATCTTCACCAAACTTGCTGACAATGTTTGTGGGCATAATATCTCGGCCAAGTTTGATAACCACCCAAATCGCCTCAGGCACTCTTGGATTATGGCCTTTGAATTTACGTAACTGAATGTGTAGACGGGCGTATTTTGTGACAGTCTTGCACTCTTGTTGTATATCCATGTGTAAACATATTTGAATGAAATATATTTCAGTCGAGATTAAGATTTGATTCATTTTATCGGGGACTGATAAACTGCATTTGAAAACTAAATAACTAGTACTTGTGCAGTTGTTCATGTAAAGACGATACACTGTTAAAAAAGTAGATAGCAGATATGAACAGTTACTCATCATAAAGAAGATATACATGCTCGATTTAAAGTGGTAAATTTAGCTTTACGCTCTGTTAGCAAAAATATTACACTTGCTTTCATTGGAGCACCGGCAAGTAAAGATGCTATTAAAACTTATTTCAGCGCCACATTTTTCAGTAATCATTTCATTTACAGACTTAGGTAGCAAGTTACACTTCGAATTTTGGCCCCTGACAATATATATAAAAAAGATAATTAGACCTTCATGATTTTGGATGTCTGTAAATTACAGTGAGTGGTAATGATTGTTAAATCTTTAGAAAATTTAAAAAGCTGATACATGTAAATTCTGATATCAGTTGTAAAACTAACCCCTGCTAGCCTTGTATTAATCGATGAGTCATCTTCGGCGCGGGAAATTCAAATCATTGAATAGTTCCTTGTTTGTGATTGACGCTCGGGTACATTTTTGCTATTTGTTAAAAAACGAGATGGCTAGGCCGACATTCCTGTAGCCTAATGTCCTGTAGCTCAGTACGGCCTATTAAATTGAAAAATGCAATAAAAAGGGACATTGTTCCTGCAACAGGATCATTGCAGGCTGTCCAAAATTGATGCAGATTGCAAAATTGATGATTTTGGCGTGTTATTTTTAACGGATGGTATACAACTTTCGTTTTGATAACTTTCTGTATTGTTGTATGAGAGTCCTGATTTTGTGATTAATTAAAAGCACAAATCATGCACACAATTTATAAAATGGCCACCCTGATTCTGCTAAATAGGGAAGTGCAATATTACGACTCGCTACATGTAAGTCTGGCCGTGCCCAAAATGTTCGAATCTAAGTGTATCCTGCTACCTTAACGGATAGCTAAAATGCTTTATGTTGCTAAAGCGTAAAACAATTGTTTGCTTCCGGTATCCCGACCTACCCTAA